>NC_056450.1:2094595-2394595 GCF_018296145.1 Oncorhynchus tshawytscha | reverse complement strand
CCAGGTCCATCTACTATCCTTCTGACCCATGTAGCCAGGTCCCATCTACTATCCTTCTGACCCTATGTAGCCAGGTCCATCTACTATCCTTCTGACCCAGGTCCAGCATCTACTATCCTTCTGACTATGTAGCCAGGTCCCATCTACTATCCTTCTGACCCCATGTAGCCAGGTCCATCTACTATCCTTCTGACCCTATGTAGCCAGGTCCCATCTACTATCCTTCTGACCCCATGTAGCCAGGTCCCATCTACTATCCTTCTGACCCAGGTCCCATCTACTATCCTTCTGACCCTATGTAGCCAGGTCCATCTACTACACTTCTGACCCTATGTAGCCAGGTCCATCTACTACACTTCTGACCATATGTAGCCAGGTCCATCTACTATCCTCCCTATGTAGCCAGGTCCCATGACCCTATGCAGCCAGGTCCCAACAACTATTCTTCTGACCCTATGCAGCCAGGTCCCATCTACTATCCCTCTGACCATATGCAGCCAGGTCCATCTACTATCCTTCTGACCCAGGTCCATCTACTATCCTTCTGACCCAGGTCCATCTACTATCCTTCTGACCCAGGTCCATCTACTATCCTTCTGACCCAGGTCCATCTACTATCCTTCTGACCCAGGTCCATCTACTATCCTTCTGACCCAGGTCCATCTACTATCCTTCTGACCCAGGTCCATCTACTATCCTTCTGACCCAGGTCCACCTACTATCCTTCTGACCCAGGTCCATCTACTATCCTTCTGACCCAGGTCCATCTACTATCCTTCTGACCCAGGTCCATCTACTATCCTTCTGACCCAGGTCCATCTACTATCCTTCTGACCCTATGTAGCCAGGTCCATCTACTATCCTTCTGACCATATGCAGCCAGGTCCATCTACTATCCTTCTGACCCTATGTATTCAGGTCCATGTACTATCCTTCTGACACAGGTCCAATCTACTATCCTTCTGACCCTATGTAGCCAGGTCCCATCTACTATCCTTCTGACCCTATGCAGCCAGGTACCATCTACTATCCTTTTGACCCCATGTAGCCAGGTACCATCTACTATCCTTCTGACCGCATGTAGCCAGGTCACATCTACTATCCTTCTGACCCAGGTCCCATCTACTATCCTTCTGACCCAGGTCCATCTACATCTTCTGACCCCATGTGACTCCCATCTACTATCCTTCTGACTATGTAGCAGGTCCCATCTACTATCCTTCTGACCCCATGTAGCCAGGTCCATCTATCTACCCTATGCACTCCATCTGACCCTATGTAGCCAGGTCCCATCTACTATCCTTCTGACCCTATGTAGCCAGGTCCCATCTACTATCCTTCTGACCCAGGTCCCATCTACTATCCTTCTGACCCTATGTAGCCAGGTCCATCTACTATCCTTCTGACTATGTAGCCAGGTCCCATCTACTATCCTTCTGACCCTATGTAGCCAGGTCCCATCTACTATCCATCTGACCTTGTGCAGCCAGGTCCCATCTACTATCCTTCTGACCCTATGTAGCCAGGTCTCATCTACTATCCTTCTGACCCTATGCAGCCACGTCCCATCTACTATCCTCCTGACCCTATGTAGCCAGGTCCACCTACTATCCTTCTGAACCTATGTAGCCAGGTCCCATCTACCATCCTTCTGACCCTATGTAGCCAGGTCCCAACAACTATTATTCTGACCCTATGCAGCCAGGTCCCATCTACTATCCTTCTGACCCTATGTCCAGGTCCATCTACTATCCTCTGACCATATGCAGCCAGGTCCATCTACTATCCTTCTGACCCAGGTCCATCTACTATCCTTCTGACCCAGGTCCATCTACTATCCTTCTGACCCAGGTCCATGGACCCAGGTCCATCTACTATCCTTCTGACCCAGGTCCATCTACTATCCTTCTGACCCAGGTCCATCTACCTATCCTTCTGACCCAGGTCCATCTACTATCCTTCTGACCCAGGTCCATCTACTATCCTTCTGACCCAGGTCCATCTACTATCCTTCTGACCATCTATGTAGCCAGGTCCCTATCTACTATCCTCCATCTGACCCTATGTAGCCAGGTCCCATCTACTATCCTTCTGACCCTATGTAGCCAGGTCCATCTACTATCCTTCTGACCCTATGCAGATGTAGCCAGGTCCATCTACTATCCTTCTGACCCAGGTCCCCTCTACCATCCTTCTGACCCTATGTAGCCAGGTCCATCTACTATCATTCTCCATCTACTATCCTTCTGACTCTATGTAGCCGGGTCCCATCTACTATCCTTCTGACCCTATGTAGCCAGGTCCCATCTACTATCCTTCTGACCCTATGTATCCAGGTCCCATCTAGTATCGTTCTGACCCTATGTAGCCAGGTCCCATCTACTATCCTTCTGACCCTATGTAGCCAGGTCCCATCTACTATCCTTCTGACCCAGGTCCCATCTACTATCCTTCTGACCTTATGCAGCCAGGTCCCATCTACTATCCTTCTGACCCAGGTCCATCTACTATCCTTCTGACCTTATGCAGCCAGGTCCCATCTACTATCCTTCTGACCTTATGTAGCCAGGTCCCATCTTCTATCCTTCTTACCCAGGTCCCATCTACTATCCTTCTGACCCTATGTAGCCAGGTCCATCTACTATCCTTCTGACCCTATGTAGCCAGGTCCCATCTACTATCCTTCTGACCCTATGTAGCCAGGTCCATCTACTGCACTTCTGACCCTATGTAGCCAGGACCAATCTACTATCCTTCTGACCCCATGTAGCCAGGTCCCATCTACAATCCTTCTGACCCTGGTCCCATCTACTATCCTTCTGACCCTATGTAGCCAGGTCCCATCTACTATCCTTCTGACCCCATGTAGCCAGGTCCCATCTACTATCCTTCTGACCCTATGTATCCAGGTCCCATCTACTATCCTTCTGACCCCCATATGTAGCCAGGTCCCATCTACTATCCTTCTGACCCTATGTAGCCAGGTCCATCTACTGCACTTCTGACCCTATGTAGCCAGGACCAATCTACTATCCTTCTGACCCTATGTAGCCAGGACCCATCTACTATCCTTCCCTATGTAGACCCAGGTCCCATCTACTATCCTTCTGACCATATGTAGCCAGGTCCATCTACTATCCTTCTGACCATACGCAGCCAGGTCCCATCTACTATCCTTCTGACCCTATGCAGCCAGGTCCATCTATCTACTGCACTTCTGACCCTATGTAGCCAGGTCCATCTACTATCCTTCTGATCCTTCTGACCCCCCTATGTAGCCAGGTCCCATCTACAATCCTTCCCATGACCCAGGTCCCATCTACTATCCTTCTGACCATATGTAGCCAGGTCCCATCTACTATCCTTCTGACCCTATGTAGCCAGGTCCATGTAGACCAGGTCCATCTACTATCCTTCTGACCATACGCAGCCAGGTCCCATCTACTATCCTTCTGACCCTATGCAGCCAGGTCCATCTACGATCCTTCTGACCCTATGTAGCCAGGTCCATCTACTATCCTTCTGACCATATGCAGCCAGGTCCCATCTACTATCCCTCTGACCCAGGTCCATCTACTATCCTTCTGATCCTATGTAGCCAGGTACCATCTACTATCCTTCTGACCCCATGTAGCCACGTCCCATCTACTATCCTTCTGACCCAGGTCCCATCTACTATCCTTCTGACCCTATGTAGCCAGGTCCATCTACTACACTTCTGACCCTATGTAGCCAGGTCCATCTACTACACTTCTGACCATATGCAGCCAGGTCCATCTACTATCCTTCTGACCCTATGTAGTCAGGTCCATCTACTATCCTTCTGACCCAGGTCCCATCTACTATCCTTCTGACCCTATGGAGCCAGGTCCCGTCTACTATCCTTCTGACCCTATGTAGCCAGGTCCCATCTACTATATTTCTGAGCCTATGCAGCCAGGTCCCATCTACTATCCTTCTGACCCTATGTAGCCAGGTCCCATCTACTATCCTTCTGACCCTATGTAGCCAGGTCCCATCTACTGTCCTTCTGACCCTATGTAGCCAGGTCCCATCTACTATCCTTCTGACCCTATGTATCCAGGTCCCATCTACTATCCTTCTGACCCTATGTATCCAGGTCCCATCTACTATCCTTCTGACCCTATGTAGCCAGGTCCCATCTACTATCCTTCTGACCCTATGTAGCCAGGTCCCATCTACTATCCTTCTGACCCAGGTCCCATCTACTATCCTTCTGACCCAGATCACATCTACTATCCTTCTGACCCTATGTAGCCAGGTCCATCTACTATCGTTCTGACCCCATGTATCCAGGTCCCATCTACTATCCTTCTGACCCTATGTAGCCAGGTCACATCTACTATCCTTCTGACCCTATGTAGCCAGGTCTCATCTACTATCCTTCTGACCCTATGTAGCCAGGACCTATCTACTATCCTTCTGACCCTATGTAGCCAGGTCCAATCTACTATCGTTCTGACCCTATGTATCCAGGTCCCATCTACTATCATTCTGACCCAGGTCCCGTCTACCATCCTTCTGACCCTATGTAGCCAGGTCCATCTACTATCCTTCTGACCCTATGTAGCCAGGTCCATCTACTATCCTTCTGAACATATGCAGCCAGGTCCCATCTACTATCCTTCTGACCCTATGCAGCCAGGTCCCATCTACTATCCTTCTGACCATATGCAGCCAGGTCCATCTACTATCCTTCTGACCCTATGTAGCCAGGTCCATCTACTATCCTTCTGACCCAGGTCCATCTACTATCCTTCTGATCCTATGTAGCCAGGTCCCATCTACTATCATTCTGACCCTATGTAGCCAGGTCCCATCTACTATCCTTCTGACCCTATGTAGCCAGGTCCCATCTACTATCATTCTGACCCTATGTAGCCAGGTCCCATCTACTATCCTTCTGACCCTATGTAGCCAGGTCCATCTACTACACTTCTGACCCTATGTAGCCAGGTCCATCTACTACACTTCTGACCCTATGTAGACAGGTCCATCTACTATCCTTCTGACCCTATGCAGCCAGGTCCCATCTACTATCCCTCTGACCCCATGTAGCCAGGTCCATCTACTATCCTCTGACCCCATGACCCCATGTATGTAGCCAGGTCCATCTACTATCCTTCTGACCCTATGCAGCCAGGTCCCATCTACTATCCTTCTGACCCTATGCAGCCAGGTCCCTTCTACTATCCTTCTGACCCTATGTAGCCAGGTCCCATCTACTATCCTTCTGACCCTATGTAGCCAGGTCCCATCTACTATCCTTCTGACCATATGCAGCCAGGTCCATCTACTATCCTTCTGACCCTATGTAGCCAGGTCCATCTACTATCCTTCTGACCCTATGTAGCCAGGTCCCATCTACTATCCTTCTGACCCTATGTAGCCAGGTCCCTACTCTTCTGACCCTTCTGACCCTATGTAGCCAGGTCCCATCTACTATCATTCTGACCCTATGTAGCCAGGTCCCATCTACTATCATTCTGACCCTATGTAGCCAGGTCCCATCTACTATCATTCTGACCCTATGTAGCCAGGTCCCATCTACTATCATTCTGACCCTATGTCCAGCCAGGTCCATCTACTATCCTTCTGACCCTATGCAGCCAGGTCCATCTACTATCCTTCTGACCCTATGTAGCCAGGTCCATCTACTATCCTTCTGACCCATCTCCAGGTCCATCTACTATCCTTCTGACCCTATGTAGCCAGGTCCCATCTACTATCCTTCTGACCCTATGTAGCCAGGTCCCATCTACTATCATTCTGACCCTATGTAGCCAGGTCCCATCTACTATCCTTCTGACCCTATGTAGCCAGGTCCATCTACTATCACTTCTGACCCTATGTAGCCAGGTCCATCTACTATCACTTCTGACCCTATGTAGACTGACCCTATGTCTCATCTACTATCCTTCTGACCCTATGCAGCCAGGTCCCATCTACTATCCTTCTGACCCCATGTAGCCAGGTCCCATCTACTATCATTCTGACCCCATGTAGACAGGTCTCATCTACTATCCTTCTGACCCTATGCAGCCAGGTCCCTTCTACTATCCTTCTGACCCTATGCAGCCAGGTCCCTCTACTATCCTTCTGACCCTATGTAGCCAGGTCCCATCTACTATCCTTCTGACCCTATGTAGCCAGGTCCCATCTACTATCCTTCTGACCCTATGTAGCCAGGTCCATCTACTATCCTTCTGACCCTATGTAGCCAGGTCCATCTACTATCCTTCTGACCCTATGTAGCCAGGTCCATCTACTATCCTTCTGACCCTATGTAGCCAGGTCCATCTACTATCCTTCTGACCCTATGTAGCCAGGTCCCATCTACTATCCTTCTGACCCTATGTAGCCAGGTCCCATCTACTATCCTTCTGACCCTATGTAGCCAGGTCCCATCTACTATCATTCTGACCCTATGTAGCCAGGTCCCATCTACTATCATTCTGACCCTATGTAGCCAGGTCCCATCTACTATCATTCTGACCCTATGTAGCCAGGTCCCATCTACTATCATTCTGACCATATGTAGCCAGGTCCCATCTACTATCATTCTGACCCTATGTAGTCAGGTCCCATCTACTTTTTAACTCCTCGCAAGTGTGGCTTGTTTGGTGTCTGCTGTGACGGAATACCACAACAAGTCAACTACTTGATTGATGAAGGCACGTCATCCAGCAAAGGCAGCAGTGCAGTCATCAACTACATGCACCATTTCTTCACCAACTAGGGAGTTGGGGAAACACGTGTGGACCGGAATTGTGATAACTGCAGTGGCCAAAACAAGAACAAGTTTGCACAAAGCTGACATCCTTCCTCCCAAAGATGGTGTGCCTGTACAAGCACCACCTGCACTGGACACAGCTAGACAAACGTAACTTTTTGAGAAGATCAGGGAGTTTTGTAACAAAGAGGCTACAGACGTCACATGCCCTGCACCAAAGTCAAAGGCAGGACAGAAACAGGATCTCCACATATAGATTCCCCTGTTCATGCGTGGTTCGGACGATCCAGTCATCAGCACTATCTGCAGTGCCTCTATTCAAATGACTCTCCTAACACACATGCATACGTTGCTGCTACAATTTTTATACTACTGCTCAGCCACTTTACCTCTGATTGTATGCATATAACTACCTTGTCTATCACTGATATCGTTATTGATATTGTTCATGTACATACTGCATATTATTTTATTTATATTGACACTTTCTGATATTGCTACTCTGCAAGTAACCATTTGGCTGGTTACTGTTTATGTACTGTACATGTGCACCTCACTCAGGTTTCAACTCCGGTTGCATGAACTTATGTGTGGACTACTATGTGATAAATGCGTGTGTAACAGTATATAGAGTAAGCTAATGTACTGCTGTGAAGGCATTTGGGCAAAGTACTACAGTAAAAATACTTTAAAGTACTACTTACCTATTTGTTGGGGGGTATCTGTACATTACTATTTATACTTTTGGCAACTTTACTTCACTACATTTCAAAAGAAAATAATGTCCTTTTCACTCATTTTCCCTGACACCCAAAAGGTACTTGTTACAGTTTGACAGGAAAATTGTCCAATTCACACACTTATCAAGAGAACATCCCTGGTCATCCCTACTGCATCTGATCTGGAAGACTCATTAAACACAAATGCTTTGTTTGTAAATTATGTCTGCGTGTTGGAGTGTGCCCCTGGCTATCCGTCAATAAAAAAAAATTAAAAATTGAGCCGCCTGCTTTAATATGAGAAATTTGAGATAAGTATCAAAAGAAAAAGAATAAATTAAGTATCAAAAGTAATTGTACTTAAGTATATTTAAAACAAAATACTTTTAGACTTTCACTCTAGTAGTATTTTCCTTCAGTCATTTTCTATTAGGGTATCTTTACATTTACTTAACCTCTCTGCGCACCGAACCCGTTAGCGGGATTAAATTCGACAACATACGGTGATCGCTACATAAATAGTCATATTAAACATTCATGAAAATACAAGTGTCTCACAAGTTTCGAAAGCCTAGAATCTTGCTAATCCAACTGCGTTGTCAGATTTAAGAAAGGATTTACTGCTAAAGAGTACGATGCGATTATCTGAGGACAGGGCCCCATAAAAAAACAACTATTTCAATCAGCACAGGCGGAACAAAATGACAAACTGCAATAAAATAAATAGTTTACCTTTGACGATCTTCCTCTGTTTACAATCTCAATGTTACACAATGAATGGTCTTTTGTTTGATAAAATCCATTTTTATAGCCTAACAGGAAACATTTTGTGAACCGCTTGTGTCGTGAATTCCGTCTCATTCCATTTCGATGACATATTTGATGTAAATACACACACACAAAACGTGACTTTTCCAGTCATGTTTGGTTTCATTGCAATCAACTGGTTTGTTTGTAACACAACCAAACGTGATGGGTCATTTCGCGGGACGTATTGACTGAAAGAAACCGATTTGAAGACAACAAGTAATGACATCATTGTGCACCAATGATATGACCGCTGTTTCGTTGATTGACTGTATTTTAACCCAATGACCACTGATCGTCTTGAAATCTAGCTGGGTAGATAGCCAATGAGCTGAGGTAAATGGCAATATGTAATGTTTATGTGTTGGAAGACCAACCCATGTAGTCAACTCCGGCGTAAAGAGGGTCATTCGCCATTGAAGTTTCATACTGGAAGGAGCAACGCATGTTACGCACAGCGTTGTTTTGGTAAAGCACATCTTCAGCTGTTTATATATATCAATCAGTCAGGGAAAGCTAAATCTAGGTCTAGATATACAGATGTACACACAATTTTAGAAGAAATTGATCGGGAAAGTGAGACAGATTGTTGGAGGACGATTAATTTAGCGATTCCCAAATGGAGGAATATATTTTGAAAGGAGAGGACATCGTTTTGGACTGGTAAGTTCTTCTCATGTTAATGCCGTTGTTTGAAATTAATAATATAAAATACTATTTGTGATTTTTAAATTTTAGTAGCAATATATAAAAATGTAGGCCCACAACAATGGCCAAAGTGAAATGGAGACAGTAGATCTAGCTGGTCTGTCATAATATAAATGAGACAGTAGATCTAGCAGGTCTATAATAATATATTCAACCTTATGTTCCCTGTACTCTATATATATCTGTTTATTATACCTGTTGATACAGGGCTCATATGTGAAACTATTCTAACTGAACATTTTCTTTCACAGTGACACTGACTCCGAATGGCAGCCCCCAGGCCCAAGGTTTCCATCCCCCACTGAAGCTGGTTCATCCATCTCCTGCCACAAGTGGTGTTCATCTGCCCAAATGTATTTCTGCAGGCATGGATGTGCCTCAGGGCCAAAAGGGCACAGCATGGAGGCGTCGTTGTGTTCTTTGCAAAATGAAGTCCCCCATCACCTGTCTTCATCTTTACTACACTACTCACTGTTTAGCACATGAACTCACATGTGAATCCTTAAAGAGATTGGTGGGGCTGGCTTAAGAGGGTGAACAATGCTGAATGGGTGTTGACAAAGGAGAGCTCTCCAGTAGGTACCATAACATTCAAAAGGCCCTTTTCTCAAAAGTGAGTTTTCAAGTTTAACCAACATTCAAAGCAGAATTACTTTCCCATTGTTCCTCAAAAATGCAGTTTATAATATACCATTTTGTAGCTCTGATTCACTACTTTTTACTAATGTAAAAAAAAAACATTTCCAATCTTGCTACAAAAGACCGAATCCAGGTGGTGGATTCTAGATGTGGGTGTAAACTTTGATTTAGAATGGACCAATATCATGCACCTGTCTCGAAACAGAATAGATGTATTTATTTTATACTCTTGTTGTAAAGAGAAGCAATGTGCTCAATATTAGGAAAGTTGAGAAATAAATATAGTATGCCTAGCCTATAGAAAGCTGATTCGATCCTTGTCTCTTTAATAGAGTCCATCACGCTGTTTTTTTACACAATTGCATAGCCTATAGAAATGTTGTGCAAACATGAGCTCATGGGCTCTCATGAAGTGTTTGATCAGATTTTAGATTACATTTGCATTGATGTCAGAGTGATTAGAGGGACAATAGAGTGCTGAGTACCAGTCAGTTAACAAGTTTGGTAGGCTACTTATGACCAGCAGCATCATCAGAGCTTGGAGAAACCTAATTATTGTGCTGAAAATGGTCATATGAAATTTGACTGTCTTCATGACCACCGGTGTGGCGGTATATTACAGCCACCGCAACAGCCCTAGTAATGCTTCCATAGGCCTATTGACAACTGTGCATCTGGCCCACTTGAGGCTGGACTCTGATTTAGAGGGGGGGGCATGTTCAGATTTTCACATGATTCCATTCGGGGGAGCAGTCCAGTTCCCTGGTGCTGAAATCGAGAAAACTCCCAGCTGAGTAAAAGCACGGGTTGGTTGGCTGATTGAGAGGGACACAAGTTAGAGCAGTCTGAGTATCTCCTCTACTGTATTATTGCCCTATCATTGGGAGTCTGAAACAGGCTCAAGTTGTTTTATATACACCAACGCAGCCGTCGGTTATGTTGGAGAGCAACAATCTTCTGAATAGCTGCCACATGCTTTTTAGTTGTTCTGCTGATGTCTGACAATGGCTTGGCGTTTATAGTGTTCCAGGTGTTTCCAATTTGTACCAGATAAGATTCAGCTTGGGATAAACCGAATCTTGACAAAATGTTACAAATACATACAGTACCAGTTAAAAGTTTAGACACACATACTAAAAACGACAGTCCATCATTACCTTAAGACATGAAGGTTAGTCAATCTGGAAAAAGTCAAGAACTTTGAAAGTTTCTACAAGTGCAGTCGCAAAAACTGTACACCAATAAGAAGGACACCAATAAGAAGAAGAGACTTCCTTGGGCCATGAAACATGAGCAATGGACAGGACATTAGACCGGTGGAAATCTGTCCTTTGGTCTGATGAGTCCAAATTTGAGATTTTTAGTTCCAACCGCTGTGTGTTTGTGAGACGCAGAGTAGGTGAAGATGATCTCTGCATGTGTGGTTCCCATTGTGAAGCATGGAGGAGGTGGTCTGGTGGTGCTTTGCTGGTGACACTGTCAGTGATTTATTTAGAATTCAAGGCATATTTAACCAGCATGGATACCACAGCATTCTGCAGCGATACATCAACCCATCTGGTTTGCGCTTAGTGGACTATCATTTGTTTTTCCAACAGCACAATGGCCCAACACACCTCCAGGCTGTGTAAGGGCTTTTTGACCAATAAAGAGTGATGGGTGCTGCATAAGATGACCTGGCCACCACAATCACTCGACCTCAACCCAATTGAGATGGTGTGGGATGATTTGAACTGCAGAGTGAAGGAAAAGCAGCCAACAAGTGCTCAGGATATGTGGGAACTCCAGCTGGAAAAGCATTCCAGGTGAAGCTGGTGGAAAGAATGCCAAGAGTGGGCAAAACTGTCAATCAAGACAAAGGGTGGCTACTTTGAAATATAAAATATATTTGTTTAACACTTTCAGTTACTAGATGATTCCATATGTGTTATTTCATAGTTTTGTTGTCTTCACTATTATTCTACAATGTAGAAATTTATACACCCTTGAATGAGTAGGTGTCCAAACTTTTGACTAGTACTGTATTTCAAATATTACATTAGATCCTATACATTACCCAAATTAAACATTTATCATCATATGATCATGTCCGTTCACACAAAACTCAATATATAATTCTTAAACAATTTATTAGTGTGGTAAGGCAGAAAATACGCCTAATAGTGCACTTTGGCTGCTTTATGAGTGGTCTGGATCACTAACAATGATTTTAACGCTATACGAAGGCTTTGGGAAATGAGGCACAGGGCCAAGCTGGCCAAAAGCATCTTAAGGCGAAGTTCAGCATTAGAACCATAGGTTCTAACGATGAACCAAGATGATTTTAGGAAACCAGGCTCTGGTCTTTACGTACGGTTGCGCATCAGAGTTTCAAAAGGATGTGTCATATGCTATAGGTCCGTGGACAGAGCTCTTTTTTTATATAATACCTTATTATTGATGTAGCTTATAGGCTTCATCACAAATGACCAGATCCTGTCATAGACAAAACTAAAAACTGTTCTCTATTGGTCATGACCACTGTATAGATCATTGGTAATGATGTGCAAATTTACCAGGACAAATGTAAAAACTGCAGTGGAACTGGCTTTCTTGTAATTTAATATTTACTTCAGACAGTAAAAACTACAAAAAATAAACCGTTTGGGTTGTTTGATTTCCGATTCAAATCAAGTAATCAAAGAATGACCTTTTTTTATATATGTCTAGACATCTAATAGGAAATATTAATTGGTCATAAAGTACACTGCCCCTCTGACTTGGAGGCAGGACTGAGTTACATTCTCCTTGGGGTCAGCAGGACCTTACCTTCAGTAAGAGGGGGTACTTGCAGATTCTCTGAATGGGTGATAGCAGGTGCCCCTCCAGGGGAATGTCTGTGCTCTTCTTCCCTCCCAACAGCATACAGTGCTGGAACACAGATTTGAACAAAAACAAATTTATTAATGTGGGACATCTACGGTCCTGTAAAATTACACATTTCCTTTTAGTGATTCTTTACTATTCTTCTCAAACTAACTTGGTTACTCCACTAAAATGATTATGTAAAATGGTTAAGGGCAAGAAGCAAAATCCAAAACACCATAGAAAGTCTCAGCCGCATTAATGACCTCCATGGGGGTCGGGTGGCATACTGGAACTAAAGTCATGCTTCAAAGATTAACCCGAGGAATCAGTTTGGTGGCGAAACCCTTCTGAGGAGAATTATTCAGATGCGTGAGAGAGAGAAAGAAGGAGATAAAGCTGGTGGGTTTACTCTTCTCTGTGCTCTAAGTCCCCAAGGGTAAGCAAGGGCAGCGTTCACCAGATCAAAGTAGATACACCAGAATACTACAGTGGAGAAAACAGAAAGCACATCATTGGTCGGTATAGGGCACGCATTTCCTTTTCATCACAATCCACTGCATCCGCCTATGTCGCACTTCCTCATCTACGGTGAACCGTGACAGAGCTACAGCGGTGTTTGTCAGACCATGAGACATCTCGGCCTTCTCACAAAATCGTCTGTAGCATCCGAACAGTTTGGCCTACAAATTACTATTATGACCCATCTATGAGACTCTCACAAACACGATGGTGTTGTCCATTTTGTTCAACGACCTCCACAAGTGTCAGGAGATTCGTCTGAGGTCAGTATAGCCGATCTGCCAACTTCTGTCTGGAATACACAGTAATATGACCCATCTGTGCAAAGGTGGGACTCTAGGATGTCAACAGGCCTCACAAGACACATCTGAAGAAACCCCGGTACCAGTTGAAAAAAGGAATGGGTCGTGACCCGATTCAGGAAACTAGGCGTATGTCTCAAGTCACGACTTCACAGGAGAGCCGTTTGAATGTAAAAAAAAATTGTTATATCAAAATTTTTTGGTGGAAATGCCTTCTTGAACATGTGAACTTTCATGTGCCTTAATATCAAACTTGTATGCCATCTGTAAATACAAATAAAATTGTTAACCTTCCCACTAGCCATGATTGGCTGAGATAATGAGTGGGCTGGACATGCCGAGAGATGAGTTTGGATTGGTCTGCCATATAGAAGGCTTTGGTCTATTTGAGCTCGTCAGTCTGTTTTGGTAATGCTGTCGAACGCGGCTTTTTAAAATATGTATTGTGTCGTGGAGCTGCATAAGTGTTCTCCACTTTCTGAAGGAACAAGTTTTGAAATCAATGGAATTAGAGTATGAGAGTTAAAGAGATGGAGAAAACACCTGTCTCCAGATGACATCTTCAAACTAAGGGCAACCGTGGTATGGCATTCCTGACAGGGAGACGCATCCATCATGCATGATGATGTATACAGGTAAGATAGCTAGCGAACGCTAGACTAACATTAGCTAGTCAGACAAATGTGACTTGAGTAGAAGTACCCCATGTAATTTTACACTAGCAAATGTACAGAACACAACTAGAGCAAGTTCAGGTCAGTCAATAACCAGACTGAGGAAGCACATCGGGGTCAACAAGGCTCAGATCTTCCATCCAGCTGTGCCAACGCACTGCAGCTGGCACCGAGCATGACATCACCATTGGAAACAGTCAAAGGCAGTTCCTGTGTTCATTGTTCATAAGCGGAAGAAGACTTGACATGATGAGAGAGATAGTGATAATAGACAGAGAAAGAGACAAAGGAGATGCATGAAAAGGAGACAAATTGCATGAGCGGTGGGATCCTCACCAGGAGGAAGGTCCTGATTTCGGGGATCTTGTTGAGCTCCATCAGCAGCCGCAGGGCCTTCTCGTTGTTACTGCAGTACTCCCCATACACAGAGAACCGCCCCTTCTGAAAGTTGGAGGAAGAAACAAGTCATTCAGTGCCCGATCTGATCTAGCCTCGTGAACATTTAGTAATATGATAGCTGTGATAGCTGTGATAAACATAGATGCATTATTCATTATTCATTATTAATCTACCATTAGAAACAATGTATAAGCTTAGGCAATCACTCTCTCAGCATTCAATTTAGGCTACAGCCCCAAACTCCAGATAGACCCCTGTGTTGTACCCTAGCATTTAGGAAGTGAAACCAGATTCAGTGCTGGGCCACTGCACTCTACGGTTGGTTCCCGAAATGCTGCTGCTGTCACCCGAAACAGAGCAGGAAATTAAATCCTAGCCCGAGTGTGCAAGGTTAGCATACCTTCACAACCAACAAAAATTACGCTCACTCTCTCAAAAGCCAGATGTGTGCTTTTAAAAAGATTTGTTTTCGTTCGCCATTAGAATATCGAGCATGAGGTAAGAATGCTGCACATCAGGCATCCAATGTTAAAAACATGATGTAATTGTGAAAATTCTAATGGGACAAAGTATTGTAAAAGGTAACCATCTTGACAAGGTGCTCCATTGGTCTCAGTATCTCCCTCTGTTTCCCTGTCGCTCTCTTTTCTAAATTCCAACTCTCACAGCTTTTTGGATACATTGACTTGATATACTAACTCAAGAAGCTAGGCTGCTATAGTCTAATCTAGCCTTCCATCCTCCAAATCTCATGACTGTGTCAGGTCCACACGGCAATGCAGCAGGGGGAATTTTTTTGGGACCAGGGCTCTGCTGCCCAACACACACACACACACACACACACAGCTAGGTGACTGGAAACATGACCGAATACAAACAGTGTAGCTATTCCCTCCGCAAGGCAATCAAACAAGCTAAGCGTCAATATAGAGACAAAGTAGAGTCGCAATTCAAAGGCTCAGACATGAAAGGTATGTGGCAGGGTCTACAGTCAATCACGGACTACAAAATGAAAACCAGCCCCGTCGCGGACCACGATGTCTTGCTCCCAGACAAACTAAACAACTTCTTTGCTCGCTTTCAGGACAATACAGTGCCACTAACACGGCCCTCTACCAAAACCTGTGGGCTCTCCTTCACTGCAGCCAACGTGAGTAAAACACTTAAACTTGTTATCCCTTGCAAGATTGACAGCTCAGACGGCATCCCCAGCCGCATCCTCAGTGCATGTGCAGACCACCTGGCTGGTGTGTTTATGGACATATTCAATCAATCCTTATCCCGGTCTGCTGTTCCCACCTGCTTCAAGAGGACCACCATTGTTACTGTTCCCAAGAAAGCGAAGGTAACTGAGCTAAATGACAATTGCCCCGTAGCACTCACTTCCATCATCATGAAGTGCTTTGTGAGACTTGTCAAGGACCATATCACCTCCAACCTACCTGACACCCTAGACCCACTCCAATTTGCTAACCGCCCCAATAGGTCCACAGACGACGCTATCACACTGCCCTAACCCATCTGGACAAGAGGAACACCTATGTAAGAATGCTGTTCATCGACTACAGCTCAGCATTTAACGCCGTAGTCCCCTCCAACGTCGTAATTAAGCTTTAGACCCTGGGTCTCGACCCCACCCTGTGCAACTGGGTCCTGGACTTCCTGACGGGCCACCCCCAGGAGGTGAGGGAAGGAAACAACATTTCCACCCAGCTGATCCTCAACACTGGGGCCCCACAAGGGTGCGTTCTCAGCCCTCTCCTGTACTCCCTGTTCACCCATGACTGCGTGGCCATGCACGCCTCCAACTCAATCATCAAGTTTGCAGACGACACTAGATTGGTAGGCTTGATTACCAACAACAACGAGACGGCCTACAGGGAGGGGGTGAGGGCCCTCGGAGTGTGGTGTCAGGAAATAATCTCACACGTCAACCAAACAAAAAGGAGATGATCGTGGACTTCAGGAAACAACAGAGGGAGCACCCACCTATCCACATCGACGGGACAGTAGTGGAGAAGGTAGAAAGTTAAGTTCCTCGGTGTACACATCAATGAAATGGTCCACCCACACAGACAGCGTGGTGACGAAGGCGGCAACAGCACCTCTTCAACCTCAGGAGGCTGTAGAAATTTGTCTTGTCACCAAAAACACACAAACTTCTACAGATACACAATCGAGAACATCCTGTTGGGCTGTATCACCGCCTGGTACGACAACTGCTCCACCCACAAACGTAAGGCTCTCCAGAGGGTAGTGTGGTCTGCACAACGTATCACCTGGGCAAACTACCTGCCCTCCAGGACCCCTACACCCCATGATGTCACAGGAAGGCCAAAATTATCATCAGGACAAGAATCACCCGAGCCACTGCCTGTTCACCCCACTATCATCCAGAAGGAGAGGTCAGTACAGATGCATCAAAGCAGGGACCGAGAGACTGAAAATCAGCTTCTATCTCAAGGCCATCAGACTGTTAAACAGCCATAACTAAACATTGAGTGGCTGCTGTCAACATACTGACTCATTTCTAGCCACTTTAATAATAAAAAAATGTATGTAATAAAACGTATCACTAGCCACTTTAAACAATGCCACTTTATATAGTGTTTACATACCCTACATTACTCATCTCATATGTATATACTGAACTCTATACCATCTACTGCATCTTGCCTATGCCGTTCGGCCATCGCTCATTCATATATTTTTATGTACATATTCTTATTCATTCCTTTACACTTGTGTGTATAAGGTAGTTGTTGTGAAATTGTTAGGTTAGATGACTTGTTAGGTATTACTGCATGGTCGGAACAAGAAGCACAAGCATTTCGCTACACTCGCATTAACATCTGCTAACCATGTGTATGTAAAAAATACATTTTGATTTGATAGGTAATCTTTCCAACAATTGTTTACAGACAGATTATTTCAATTATAATTCACTGTATCACAATTCTAGTGGGTCAGAAGTTTACATATACTAAGTTGACTGTCCTTTTAAACAGCTTGGAAAATTCCAGAAAATTATGTCATGACTTTGGAAGCTTCTGATGGGCTAATTGACAACATTTGAGTCAATTGGAGGTATACCTGTGGATGTATTTCAAGGCCTACCTTCAAATTCAGTGCCTCTTTGCTTATTTCTTTCCTCTCCATATCCCCGGATTCCTATCGCAAGCTCTGAACCTTCTCATCTTCCGACATTCGCAGCTAACGTCCCCTGAATGCTAGCTGTCTAGAGCACAACGGACTGTTGGCTTATGAGGCCCATCGAATACATTCCGAAGCCACTAGCTAGCAGTCAGCTATCCTTTGCTAGCGGTCATCAGCTACCTTTATCCCGGACAACTCTCGCCAGTCTGTACAGCGCGACTCAAACCAGAGCTAGTCGGACTTATTCTTCTCGATATCTCCAGATTCCTACCACAAGCTCTGAATAAATTTTTTTTTTAATGACATTTTTATTATGATATATATTTTTTCCACCTGGAATTATAGTAGCTAACGGCCCCTGAACGCACAGCCGCTAATCTGCGGCCTGCTAGCTATCTAAAGCACATTGGACTGCTGGCTTAAGAGGCCCTTCGAACATATTTCTTCGGACACTATACATATTTTGCCAATTGGCCAGGTTTACCACACGGAGCCCTGCTGATCCGTCCGCTCATGTAACTGCACGAGGGGCCACAACAGACTTCCCTCCGTCGCGTCATCCCTCTAAGGCCTTTCTGTTAGCCTGCTAGCCCTGTGCCGCTAGCTGCCTGAAGCCACGCACTGGACTTGTATGATCACCCGGCTACGCATGCCTTTCCCTAACGTCATCATGCCGTGTCGATTGCTGTTCTCGTTTGTAACTATTGTTTTATTTCACTGTAGAGCCTTTAGCACTGCTCAACACGCCTCAGCTAACAATTTAGTTCCACCCCCCACACAAGCAGTGACATCACCTGGTTTAAATGCTATTTTTAGAGACAATATCTCTTTCATTATCACTATATGCACAGGTTTACCCCCACTGTATTCACATCCTACTATACCTTTGTCTGTACATTATGCCTTGAATATATTCTACCGTGCCCAGAAATCTGCTCCTTTTACTCTCTGTTCTGAACGTACTAGGCGTCCAGTTCTGTTAGCCTTTAGCCGTACCCTTATCCTACTCCTCCTCTGTTCCTCTGGTGATGTAGAGGTTAATCCAGGCCCTGCAGTGTCTACCTCCACTCCCATCCCCCAGGCTCTCTCATTTGTTGACTTCTGAAACTGTAAAAGCCTTGGTTTCGTGCATGTTAACATTAGAAGCCTCCTCCCTAAGTTTGTTTTATTCACTGCCCTAGCACACTCCACCAATCCGGATGTCCTAGACGTGTCTGAATCCTGGCTTAGGAAGACCACCAAAAACCTTGAACTACCTAACTATAACATTTTCCGACAAGATAGAACTGCCAAAGGGGGCGGTGTTGCAATTTACTGCAAAGATAGAACTCTGCAGGTTGTCTTACTATCCAGGTCTGTACCCAAACAATTTGAGCTTCTACTTCTAAAAATGTACCTTTCCAGAAACAAGTCTCTCACTGTTGCCACTTGCTATAGACCACCCTCTGCCCCCAGCTGTGCCCTCGACACCATATGTGATTTGATTGCCCCCCATCTATCTTCTGAGCTCGTGCTGCTAGGTGACCTAAACTGGGACATGCTTAACACCCCAGCCATCCTACAATCTAAGCTTGATGCCCTCAATCTCACACAACTTATCAATGAACCTGCTACAGACCTATATCTATCCTACATCTCTAAGGTCTTCGAAAGCCAAGTTAACAAACAGATTACTGACCATTTTGAATCACATCGTACCTTCTCCGCTATGCAATTTGGTTTCTGAGCTGGTCATGGGTGCACCTCAGCCATGCTCAAGGTCCTTAACGATATCATAACTGCCATCGATAAGAGACATTACAGTGCAGCTGTATTCATCGACCTGGCCAAGGCTTTCGACTCTGTCAATCACAACATTCTTATTGGCAGACTCAACAGCCTTGGCTTCTCAAATGATTGCCTCGCCTGGTTCACCAACTACTTCTCTGATAGAGCTCAGTGTGTCAAATCGGAGGGCCTGTTGTCCGGACCTCTGGCAGTCTCTATGGGGGTACCACAGGGTTCAATTGTCGGGCCAACTCTCTTCTCTGTATACATCAATGATGTCGCTCCTGCTGCTGGGGATTCTCTAATCCACCTCTACGCAGACGACACTATTCTGTATACTTCTGGCCCTTCTTTGGACAGTGTTAACTAACCTCCAGACGAGCTTCAATGCCATACAACTCTCCTTCTGTGGCCTCCAACTGCTCTTAAACTCAAATAAAACTAAATGCATGCTATTCAACCGATCATTGCCTGCACCTGCCCGCCCATCCAGCATCACTACTCTGGACGGCTGACTTAGAATACATGCGTGGATAACTACAAATACCTAGGTGTCTGGCTAGACTGTAAACTCTCCTTCCAGACTCACATTAAGCATCTCCAATCAAAAATTTAATCTAGAATTGGCTTCCTATTTCGCAACAAAGCATCCTTCACTCATGCTGCTAAACATACCCTCGTAAAACTGACCATCCTACCGATCCTTGATTTCGGCGATGTCATCTATAAAATAGCCTCCAACACTCTACTCAGCAAACTGGATGTAGTCTATCACAGTGCCATCCGTTTTGTAAACCAAAGCCCCATATGTGGAATACTTGGGATGCCTCACTTTCTCAGGTACTACTACACAGCCCAATTTACTATAACTTATTGAAAAACCTTATTATAGAATATTTTAGTTGGGTAAAAAAATGACAGGTGAGACTCTCAATCATTGAAATTCTGAAGTTGAAAGATGTTAATTGAGAAGTTTAAGGCATTTCGAAATCCGTTCAATTGATACAACAAACAATTATAATACTGACCGATTTCTGTTTTGACTACAGGAGCTTTCCCTTTGAACAAACACCATTTACAGCATACTTTCCGTCAACTGAATGAATGTTCCATTCAATGTCTCTTATTCTACAAAGTCCCCTCAGTGTGTGTGTGTCCGTGATTTGTCCCATTGATGACTGACACTCTCTCTTCCCCCAACAAAGGCACTTATTGGTTGTCCCCAAGGGCCAAATTAGTCCAAAAAGGGTGGGATAAGGAGGAGGGAGGAAGAGAAGGCGGGAGGAGGAAATCAATCTGCTGAAGGGGATGTAAGTAAGCATCTCACCTTAAGGTTGTATTCACCTGTTTGGCGCATGTGACAAATACATTTTGATTTGATGCCAGTGACAGGGGCCTTGCATAGGGCTGGCAGGCAACAGATATTGTATCTGATTTAATTAGCGACAATTTAACGACAGATTTATACCTTGTCAGCTCAGGGATTCGATCTTGCAACCTTTCAGTTACTAGTCCAACGATCTAACCACTAGGCTACCTGCCACCCCAGATAGAGGGGTCTTTCTGGTTAACAGGATACAGGCTTTTTGGGGGAGGGGAGGGGGAGTGGATTGTGTATATTATGTGAAAGAGAGAGTTGTGGAGGGCTTTTACATTCTCAGCCATCTTGAAGGTTAATCCTCAACAAGTAGAGCTGACTGTGTGTGTGAGAGACTGTGTTTATGATCATGCCGGTATCTGTGTGTGTATACACGTGTGTGTGTGTGTGAGACTGTTTATGATCATGCCGGTATCTGTGTGTGTATACACGTGTGTGTGTGTGTGTGTGTGAGACTGTGTTTATGATCATGCCGGTATCTGTGTGTGTATACGTGTGTGTGTGTGTGTGTGTGAGAGAGAGGCTGTGTTTATGATCATGCCAGTCTCTGTGTGTGTATGTGTGTGTGTGTGTGTGTGTGTGTGTGTTTATGTCATGCCAGTCTCTGTGTGTGTGTGTGTGTGTGTGAGAGAGACTGTGTTTATGATCATGCCAGTCTCTGTGTGTGTATACACGTGTGTGTGTGTGTGAATGGAAGTGTGTGTCACTCACAAACTGGAGGAAGACGTGTCCAAGGCCGTGCCCAGGCTGCGGCTCCGGCTGCAGGCTGGCCTCCACTGCAGACAGAACCTCTTTGTGAACGTCCAGGATGGACTCGATGTTGGAAAACAGGGTCTGTGGTAGCAGACACATACACTCCCAGTACTTCAGTCATTTCAACGCTTCACTTTGTATTCAAAATTGTGACACACATACTCACCCAAGGTCAGTATCTTATAAAGCATGTCAATGTTTACTATTATCAAAGCGTTACAGTGCCACAATACACTTTTCTCTGTGCAGAAGAGATTACAAGGCGATTATGGCCCAAACATCTACAGGATAATCCTAACGGTTTAAAAAAAGGCAAAGGTCATATTTACCTTGACATGCTCAGGTGACAGACACTGTTGCTCCTCTGCAGTTTGTCGGATTCTGTGCAAAAAGGCCTGCATGGGTAGTAGAGGAAATACAAAGATGCTGGTTCAAGTACGGTCTTACTGTCATAGGTTTGTTTACAGCAATAGGCTGTAAATTTACTTTAGTTTTAAGGTTAAGGTTGGGGGTGAATATCCTGGTCTCACACAGACACACACAGTGCAAGAATGAAGACCCAAATGTGCTACACCCTTGTTTACCTTTGCCTCAGTACCTTACAGGTATCGGGGAATCTGTATGAATGTAACTACTGTATACTGTAGGTCTTTGCTACAGAAGCCATTCAAACCAACGTATGTGGGAAACCGTCTCCCTGGAGAAATGTTGACTCAAATCACTCAAATCCTGACAAGAGAAAAGAAAAAGAGATGTGGGAAAGCGTGCCTCCTCAGTCTCTCTCTCTTTCCCTGTCCCGTCTCCTCTCGGTTTGTCTGACTCGAAACTTCTACTCATAGCTTGACAACGTAGGAGCGGTGTCTGGATATTATTTTTTTAGCAGCACTTACAATAACTGAGATTGTTAATGACAACTAATGAAACCTAAAGAGAAAGTCTGAAGATGGGGAAATAACACCAACGTGGAAACAGATTTCTCAACTGCCTTTTGCAATGTTGACCCAAACTGCTTTTACACCTTCCTATCCCTAGCCACAGTGACAGAGCAGGGTCGTTCCACCTCAAACTGAACAAGAAAAAGAATTGCCACCCACCAGTAAAGATTTTTCTGAAATCGTTTGTTGTTAGAAACAGTTATTAGCATTCCTGACAATGAGTATTTAGTATCAGTTGTCAGGGTCTGACAAGTAGTATGGAGCTGTGGCTCGGCATATTGCTTCTTCATCCTAAATCACCTATTCCCAGTGAACGTTTTTTTCCCCCTGTTCAGAGGAATTAGTCATTGAAGTTCATGTTCTATCCTATATCCTGATATTACCAGATTCTGACCACTAGATGGTGCCGTTTTTGCTATTAGGTGATTATTTTTTTAAAGATACCCCACCAGCTCAATGTTAAAAGGGAGTGTTCACCCTTTTTCACAATGACAAAATTATATATTGGTTTCCTTACCTTGTAAGCAGGCTATTAACTAGGTTCGACAGCAGTCACTGTTTCAAATGTTAACTTTAACATTTGTGGCACAAATCCAATGCAAGTTAATGGTACCTATATTAGCATTTTCACACTTCATTTAAAAATCATCCTAAAATATTTAAACATGTATTTTGTAACTCAATGGTGTTACTTATAGAAAATCTGGCTACGAAGCGTGAAAATGCTTCAAGCATTGCGCTGTTTATGACTTCAAGCCTAACAACTCTATTAGGCTGGTGTAACCAATGTGAAATGGCTAGCTAGTTAGCAGGGTGCGCGCTAATATCGTTTCAAACGTCACTCGCTCAGACTTGGAGTAGTTGTTCCCCTTGCTATGTAAGGGAAGCGGCTTTTGCGGAGCGATGGGAAACACTGCATCGACGGTGGCTTTTGTCGATGTGTTCCTGGTTCGGAAGCTATACTGTTACACTGGCAACACTAAAGTGCCTAAAAGAACATCCAATAGTCAAAAGGTATATGAAATACACATCGTAGAGAGAGAGATAGTGCTATAATTCCTATAATAACTACTACCTAAAACTTCTTACCTGGGAATATTGAAGACTCAACGTTAAAAGGAACCACCAGCTTTCATATGTTCTCATGTTCTGAGCAAGGAACTTAAACGTTAGCTTCCTTACATGGCACATATTGCACTTTCTTCTCCAAATCAGTGACTTTCAATGTGGCACTGTCACAGGATGCCACTTTTCCAACAAGTCAGTTTATCAAGTTTCTCCCCTGCTGGAGCTGCCCCGGTCAACTGTAAGTGCTGTTACTGTGAAGTGGAAATATCTAGGAGCAGCAACGGCTCAGCTGCGAAGTGGTAGGCCACACAAGCTCACAGAACAACAGAGTACTGAAGCACATAAAAATTGTCTGTCCTCAGTTGCAACACTCACTACCGAGTTCCGAACTGCCTCTGGAAACAACATCTGCACAAGAACTGTTCGCAGGGAGCTTCATGAAATGGATTTACAACAGCCGCACACAAGCCTAAAATCACTACGCGCAACGAGTTCTCTGGAGTGATGAATCACACTTCACCATCTGGCAGTCCGATGGACAAATCTGTATTTGGTGGATGCCAGGAGAACGCTACCTGCCCCAATGCACAGTGCAACTGTAAAGTTTGGTGGAGGAGGAATAATGGTCTGGGGCTGTTTTTTTTAATGGTTCGGACTAGGCCCCTTAGTTCCAGTGAAGGGAAATCGTAACGCTACAGCATACAATTAAGGTTAAGATGGCGCAGATGTTTTACGTGCCCCCAACCAATTGTGTTATTTTGTTTGTTTATAACTTATTTTTTTACTCATTTTGTAAATAATGTTTTGCTGCTGTTGTCTCTTATGACCGAAAATAACTTCTAGACATCAGGACTGCGACCAGCAGAATCCTTTTTCTTCCTTCACGACTCTGACAAGCACGAGGCGGAGGATATACAGCTCCCTCGGGAACAGGCCCCGACCCCCGTGATCTGTGTGAAGAGGAGGCGGAGAAAAAGGCCGGAGAGCGGGCTGCCTTCTGAGAATTCGAAGGCGATCGAATAAACCCCCACCTCCCTCAATTCTGCTAGCAAACATGGAATCTTTGGACAATAAAATCGATGAGTTACGGGGAAGATTAAACGGGACAATAAAAACTAACATCTTATGCTTCACAGAGTCGTGGCTAAATGACGACAATATCAACATACACCTGGCTGGATAAACGATGTACCGGCAGGATAGAACAGCGGCGTCTGGTAAGACAAGGAGCGGGGGGATTATGTATTTTTGTAAATAACAATTGGTGCACGATATCTAAGGAAGTCTCGAGCTATTGCTCGCCTGAGGTAGAGTATATCATAAGCTGTAGACCACACTACCTACCGAGAGAGTTCTCATCAGTATTCTTCATAGCCGTTTACGCTACCACCTCAGGAGGTTGGCACTAAGATCGCATTGAATGAGCTGTATCCACCATAAGCAAACAAGAAAACACTCAACCAGAGGGGACGCTCTTAGTTGCTGGGGACTTTAATGTAGGGAAACTTAAATCCGTTTTACCAAATTTCTATCAGCATGTTAAATGTGCAACCAGAGGGAAAATAACTCTGGACAGCCTATACTCCACACACAGAGATGCATACAAACCTCTCCCACACTCCATTTTGCAAATCTGACCATACTTCAATCCTCCTGATTCTAGCTTACAAGCTAAAATTAAAGCAGGACGCACCCGTGACTAGATCAATAAAAAATGTGGTCAGATGAAGCAGATGCTAAGCTACAGGACTGTTTTGCTAGCACAGACTGCAATATGTTCCGGGATTCCTCCAATGGCATTGAGGAGTACACCACATCTGTCATTGGCTTCATCAATAAGTGCTTTGATGACATCATCCCCACAGCAATCATATGTACATAGCCCAACCAGAAGCCATGGATTACAGGCAACATCCGCACTGAGCTAAAGGCTAGAGCTGCCGCTTTCAAGGAGCGGGACTCTAACCCGGAAGCTTATAAGAAATCCCGCTATGCCTTTCGACAAACTATCAAACAGGCAAAGCCTCGATACAGGACGAAGATCGAGTCGTACTACACCGGCTCTGACGCTCGTCGGATGTGGCAAGGCTTGCAAACCATTACAGACTACAAAGGGAAGCACAGCCGAGAGCTGCCCAGCGACACGAGCCTACCAGACGAACTAGACTACTTTATGCACGCTTCGAGGCAAATAACACTGACACATACATGAGACCACCAGCTGTACCAGAAGACTGTGCGATCACGCTCTCCGCAGCTAACATGAGTAAGACCTTTAAACAAATCAACATTCACAAGGCCGCAGGGCCAGACAGATTACCAGGACGTGTACTGTGAGCATGCGTTGAACAACTGGCAAGTGTCTTCACTGACATTTTCAACATCTCCCTGTCCGAGTCTGTAATCTCTACATGTTTCAAGCAGACCACCAGAGTCCCTGTGCCCAAGAATACTAAGGTAACCTGCCTAAATGACTACCGACCCAAAGCACTCACGTCTGTAGCCATGAATTGCTTTGAAAGGTTGGTCACGGTTCAGAGCAACACCATCATCCCAGAAACCCTAGACCCACTCCAATTTGCATACTGCCCAAACAGATCCACAGATGATGCAATCTCTATTGCACTCCACACTGTCCTTTCCCACCTGGAATAAAAGGAACACCTATGTAAGAATGCTAATCATTGACTACAGCTCAGCGTTCAACACCATATAAGCTAAGGACCCTGGGACTAAACATCTCCCTCTGCAACTGGATCCAGGACTTCCTGCTGAACCACCCCCAAGTGGTCAGGGTAGGTAACAAAACATCCCCCACGCTGATCCTCAACACAGGGGCCTCTCAGGGGTGTGTGCTCAGTTCCCTCCTGTACTCCCTGTTCACTCATGTCTGCACGGCCAGGCATGACTCCAACACCATCATTACATTTTCCGATGACACAACAATGGTAGGCCTGATCACCGACAACGAGACTACAAGGTGGTCAGAGAACTGGCCGTGTGGTGCCAGGACAACAACCTCTCCCTCAACGTAATCAAGACAAAGGAGATGATTGTGGACTACAGAAAAAAGAGGACCGAGCATGCCCCCATTCACGTTGACAGGGCTGTAGTGGAGCATGTTGAGAGCTTCAAGTTCCTTGGTGTCCACATCACCAACAAACTAACATGGTCCAAGCACAACAAGACAGTCGTGAAGTTGGCACGACAAAACCGATTACCCCTCAGGAGACTGAAAAGATTTGGCATGGGTCCTCAGATCCTCAAAAAGGTTCTACAGCTGCACCATTGAGAGCATTCTGACTGTTTGCGTCACTGCCTGGTATGGCAACTGATCGGCCTCCAACTGCAAGGCACTACAGAGGGTAGTGTGAATGGCGCAGTACATCCCTGGGGCCAAGCTTCCTGCCATCCAGGACCTCTATACCAGGCGGTGTCAAAGGGACATCTGTGTGGCACATTTAGAAGTTTAGGAGCGAGACCATCCACAGTGCAGTTGTACGAACTATGAACACAAATAAGGTGTTACCAAAGACACTCATGCTTTCACCTGCCCTGCTCTCCCATTCCATTGTATTTAAAATGTCCCTGCCATCAACTCCACTCCTAAAATAAGAGACATCTCTACAGACACCAGGACCAATGAATACATCTACCCCAAAGGAATCACCCAAGAAGAGGAACAGAAGAAAGAAAACTATCACAATTGAGGTCAAAGTTGCGCGACACAGAAGAGAAGCTGCTGGAGAGGACCAAAGAGATATCTCAACTCTTCTTTAGATTGACTGATGGCCAAGAGGAAGCAGGTAATTGTCAACATGAAAGGCAGAGGTCCAGAAGAAAACGACAAAGAGGTCATCAGAGAACATTACCCAATAACAGCCAGAGAAGACTAATGTGCAACTTAGCCGCTTCCTTCATCAAGATGAAGTCTCCACTGTAATAACTGGGAAATCCTGAGAAATTCAAAGAAAGGACCAGATATTCCATAAGAGAGCCTTAAAATGGACACTATGGCAAATCTTCATAGAACATTTATGTCTGAGAATCCAAGGCACAACCTTTCCAAGGCTCAATTCTTTACATTTAAGCCATTTTGGATTGGCCAGCGAAGAGTCACAGGAGAAAACTGGCTTGAAGAGAAAGAAGCTGCACCAGCTTGGGGTCATAGAAACATCATCCCCAAGGGACACTGTACAGTCCAGTGTTTGTAGTGACGATGACATGTGCTGTTCTAATGTGTTTGTATGTGTTTTTATGTGTTCTCTGTTTTTAGCCTGTGTTATTTACTTTTGAAGCACTGCAAAATTAAATTTATTGAACTTGAATCCATGATTGTGCCAATAGTCTAATTTATTTTCTACATTAAATGTTAAAAACATGTCTTAGTATACCCATTATCATAATCAACCTCATTTCCGAAACCTGTATCATTATGGCAACAGTGGTTCATTTTATGTTCATTTAATGAAAGGAAAAATGGTAGTTCTTTTAAATGCAGGCTTGCCACATTCAGGCTTGCCACATATTTTTCAAAATTATGTCAGGTTTCAATATAATATAAAAAATATTAGGTTGTAGATTGCGGAAGGTGTTGCAGTAATAAGAATGTCAAAATCAAATTCATTTAAAAAATTTAAAAACATTATTTTAGAGTTTCAAGTAACTGTGCATGACTTAATAATCACACACACAAAAAATTTGAAAATGTATTATCTTTCCTAATGGTCTTGATCTTTTCAGACCATTGGGGTAATGAGCTTTTTAAGGACATGTTTTGGAAAATATGTTCAAAAAAAGGTTTTACATTAATGCTCAAACACTTCAGACCTAGTTATTAATGCTTGAAAATGATATTTGTTGATGCAAGTCTTTTTAAAGATTTCATGTTTCAAATCTTTGAAACCAAAATTTCATAAGAATCAACCATCTGCTAGCAACATGTTATACAGTACGGAGGAGTATCACTTGTGGTAATTGAGTCTTCAACCATGTGTGCATTGCCTCGAGTGGAGCTTGGTTTCCAGTGTGCGTTCTGGACAAGGACAATACTTGATTGATTGTTTGAGAGCCAAAGAGACTTGCACTCTGTCACTGTTGAGTCTATAACACACTCAGCACGCAACCACCCCTTCCCACCTGAGTAATTGTATTTTTTTGCAGAGTAGCTTGTACAAGCCCAGTTGCAAAGGATTTACTGCGGTTTGTCTTTTCTTTGTTGGTGCTTCTGTGATGCTCAAAAAGGAAGTGAAAACAGAGCAGTCAGATTTTACAAAAAGCCACAGATATTTTTCTGTATAAGTCTGAAAAAAAGTTCATTATTTCAAGTTAGATACGCAGTGACTGGCTTGCGACACAAAAGTAGCAAGGAGGATGTCCCGTGACAGGAAGTGAAGCTTTGTGAAGAGGAAGTGTGCGTGTCCAATCATGCCATACCTGAATAGAATTTGTGGTTTTGCACAAAGTCACTGCAAGGAGCCAAGATAGAGATTCAGAGTGTACAGTATTGTGCTGTAGTAAAAAAGGTATAGAGTTCTTATACCACAGCATTGTTGAATACTTGTTTCTGATTGACTAGAAGGGCATTCTAGAATAGACATTAAAACCAGATAACCGGACAGTTGGAAAATATATATATATATATATTTTAAAATCAGGACAACTTGCAATCATGACGCAAAAACCACGTAAGGTCTGCATGTGTAGTTGAGACAAAGTTACAGAAAGATAAACCATCAACCACACAAACTGAAATTGTATACATTGTAAATGCAGGTCCAATGAGGGAAAAAAACCTAGCTAGCTAGCATTGATTGGATTTTGCAGGTATCTTTTGGGAGCATCTGATGACTTAACGTGGTGAGTGATGAACATGAATTTCTCCTGTCCCCTCCGACTTTAAGCTGTCAAATCCTCCCACTTTTGTAATTTGACCAGCTGTTTTTTTTAAACCTTCATTTAACTAGGCAAGTCAGTTAAGAACAAATTCTTATTTACAATGACGGCCTACCAAAAGGCCTCCTGTGGGGACGGGGGGCTGGAATACAAATACATTCTATAAAAATATAGGACAAAATACACATCACAACTTTAGAGACAACACTACATAAAAAGAGACCTAAGACAACAACATAGCAAGGCAGCAACACATGACAACAACATGGTAGCAACACAAGGTAGCAGCACAACATGGCAGCAGCACAGGGTACAAACATTACATCACACAAAGCAGCCACAACTGTCAGTAAGTGTCCATGAGTCTTTGAATATTTTGGAATTTGGTTAGCAGGTTTGCTAGCAACAAACTTAGCTAGCTTCTAGCCTAGTGTTTGATATGCAATCTCCTCTTAATTAACAGTCAGTGTTGACGAGTGTCCTGGCGAGAAGGCACACCTTTCTAGCTATGCCAGGCAAAATCGGGCATTATCAGCTCATTGACATGGATGAATCCAAATGAACTTCAATAGAAAAACAGCTACATTGCAGTTATTCTGGCTGCAGAGGTATTGACTTTGTAGCCATAGCTTGTTGGCTAGCTAGCAGCAAGCAAGGGATAAGAACGTTCCCAGCAAACAAAAAATAAAGCACGAACGACTGGGTCACGTCCATAAATATTGAACTTTTTTTATTTTACCTTTATTTAACCAGGTAAGCTAGTTGAGAACAAGTTCTCATTTGCAACTGTGACCTGGCCAAGATAAAGCATAGCAGTTCGACACATACAACAACAGAGTTACACATGGAATGAACAAACAGTCAATAATACAGTAGAAGAAAACAATGTCTATATACAGTGAGTGCAAATAAGGTCAAATAAGGGAGTTAAAGGCAATAAATAGACTGTGGTGGCGAAGTAATTACAATATGGCAATTAAACACTGGAATGGTAGATGTGCAAAAGATGGATGTGCAAGTAGAGATACTGTGGTGCAAAAGGAGCAAAATAAATAAATACAGTATGGGAATGAGGTAGATAGATGGGCTGTATAAAGATGGGCTATGAACAGGTTCAGTGATCTGTGAGCTGCTCTGACAGATGGTTCTTAAAGCTAGTGAGGGAGATGAGAATCTCCAGAACGACTGGGTCGCAACTCTAGCAACCAAAAGATAGGAGAATTAGCTTATAAATATATCAATGAGAAAAAAGTTTTTTTTTACCAGTAAGTGTGTGCTTTCATATGGTTCTTTGCAACTGTGGTATAGTGGGATAAACGCCTGTGTTCTGTACATTACCTTGGAAAATTGCACTCCTCAAAAGGGACCTGGCGGCGGCATCGTCCAAGGTTATGTACAGAATGGTACCGTTTATCCCTTACATGTTGGAGACTTAAAAGATGGGAAATGATCATAACATTAGGACAATAGAATTGCAGTATTGTGACATTTACACATATTCCCAAAAGTCGTAGGCCAACAGATCAGATGAATTCAACACAGGCCAAAATACAACTTTTGATTGGTTAGGGAGTGCAACAAATCCTCAGATGCAACCATAAGAGCCATAAGGCTTATGACTGTGCCCTTATTTCCACTTCCCCATGCTGTCATGTCATAGATAAAGATGGAGACCATTGGAAGCAAGTAGCACCACAAACTAGCCAACTCCCAACCATCACCACAGCTGGAGAGATAGCATTTCTCTGCCACAAACTGCTGGTGGCGCTCTCAGTCAAACCCAGGGAGGGCATGGTCCAGTCTCATATGACTTGCAGCCAAAAGGGTCATGTGAGTTGGTCCCCGAGTTTGCCATTTGCTGTGACTTAGCAAATTCGAGGAAGGGCCAGACATACGGGTGTCCACGAGCAGACGCAAATATGCTGGCATCGGATTCCACGTTCACTCATCTGGAGAGTGACAAGAGGGTGAAAAGGCCTGCTGCCTCCAACGTCTGCCCTGGGTCAGGTTCACTGGCCTGGACTGGGTTCATTTTGAAAACGGAGCAATGAAAAATGACATTTCTTATTGGAAATCTAGGTAGTAGGCTACCTGTTCGGTTTCAAAACGTTCTTTACTGTTTTGTTGCTACTGAACACACCCCTGGTCCTAAAGACACATTCCGGTGCCCAAAGCGAGAAGCCAGTCTGACTACAAGTGATCCCTCTTGAGCTGTGACGGTAGACCCTCAGGAGATTAACAATACCTTTAAATACATTTTCTGAAAAATTATATGCATCAGAGTATCCTCCTGAAACTGATACGCAGGCTAGCTTTTTAGATATATTGGGAAACTCCAATCTTTCAGATGAATCTAAGGATATTCTTAATGCTGAGCTGACTGTGGAGGAAATGTCCAATGCAATTGATAGTATGAGGGCATCTGGCCCAGATGGGCTGCCCATTGACATCTACAAGAGATTTAAGAACAAACTGTGCACTCCTTTCCAGGAGATGTTTTTGGAATCTTACAAAAATGGTCTCCTGTCCCCTTCTTTGACAGCTCTGATCACTCCGCTCCAACAACCTGAAAAGCTGCATACCAAACGTGATCCCTATCATGCTATTTCACTTTTGAATTCTGACACTAAGGTTCTTTGGAAAGCATTTGTGAGGAGGTTGGATGATTTTCATCCAGATGTGGTGGGTTGAGACCAAAATGGCTTTATTCAAGGTCGTCAAGGAATTCATAATGTTAGGAGAATGCTAAAAAAAGTCCAGACCTGAATCCAATCGAGAATCTGTGGAAAGAACTGAAAACTGAAAACAAAATGCTCTCCATCCAACCTCACTGAGCTCGAGCTGTTTTGCAAGGAGGAATGGGAAAAAATGTCAGTCTCTCGATGTGCAAAACTGATAGAGAGACATACCCCAAGCGACGTACAGCTGTAATCGCAGCAAAAGGTGGCGCTACAAAGTATTAACTTAAGGGGGCTGAATAATTTTGCACGCCCAATTTTTCAGTTTTTGATTTGTTAAAAAGGTTTGAAATATCCAATAAATGTCGTTCCACTTCATGATTGTGTCCCACTTGTTGTTGATTATTCACAAAAAAATACAGTTTTATATCTTTATGTTTGAAGCCTGAAATGTGGCAAAAGGTCGCAAAGTTCAAGGGGGCCGAATACTTTGGCAAGGCACTGTATTATATCACAAATAGTATCAGTAAAATTGCCTCTCTATCCCAAAGTTTTCATCCTGGGGTTGTACCCAATCAATCCTCATCTAAAGAACCAAGTGCAAACACTTATAGATATGGGGTGGCAGGTAGCCTAGTGGTTAGAGCGTTGGACTAGTAACCAAAAGGTTGCAAGATTGAATCCTTAAGCTGACAAGGTAAAAATCTGTCATTCTGCCCCTGAACAAGGCAGTTAACTCACTGTTCCCAGGCCGTCATTGAAAATAAGAATTTGTTCTCAACGGACTTGCCTAGTTAAATAAAAGGTTAAAAAAATTGCTGGTTGTAGGCAAAACGCTTGATAGCTCTTGCCTGTGAAAGTGTGAACACTTCTAGTATTGCCCAATGGCTTAGGGAAATGTCATCTTGCCTAACTATGGAAAAGATAATATATACGGTTAAGGGTAAAACGAGACACTTTTGAAAAGGTTTGGGGGCCATTTTTGGATTTTGTTGAGCAGAGTGATGTGGGTGAAATATTGGCTAATGAAGGGAACTCTGGGTAGTGTACTATGCTTTGTGTGCATGTGGGGTGGTTGTGAGAGATATCCAATTGGCTTGTGGCACTGTGTTTCATCTGAAATATATCCCAAATATGTTCTATCCTATTGGATCAGACCACTGTAAAATGTTATTTTGGTGGTTTTATTCTTCTGTAACACTTGTCTTAGGATGTTATTTTTAGTTGCTGTTAAATTTGTGGGTTTTGCAGTTTTTTTTCATGTAATATTTCTGCTTATATATATATATACATACACACACACACCCCCCTCATTAAAAAAGAATCAATAAACATTGTTTTTTTTAAAGAGGAAATGGATCCATTTAAAGGGATTGTACATTGTTGTTGACACTATGAAAATGTTAACCTGATTCAGTTAAAGATGCACTATGTAGAAATGGCTGCGCCATTTCCTGGTTGCTAAAATTCTAATTGTTTGCCTAAGGTCAGTGTGACAAAACAAGCAACTATAGTGTAGAGAATCTTTGTACCATCTAAACCACTGAAATATATTTTTAGCGGTTTGAAGCGGTGTACAAAAACAAAAGTAAGATGCAAAAACAAACTTAAGAACGGGAAGCCTATACATAGCGCACATAGAACCAATCTACCGCTCCTTAGACTTGCTTTCAATGAGAATGACAGATCTATAACTAACATTTCTATGTGAATTTTGCCAGCTCGCCCAGAAATGTAGATATTGAAGCTTTAACAGGATTAATCAGGGCATTCATGGGATAATGAGGGTTGGTGATCATTCTAGAGTAGTTTTATCCCAGCACCTTGACCTGGAGCCCTCTACTTCAACACCTTATGATTGAAACAGGGGAAGGGTTGAAGAGGGGCACTTCTTGGCTGATTTGTCTCAAAAGGATGTTCTATTTTGGTTCTATTCTGGCGTTAGACTCAACTGAACATGACCCCTTTGTCCGTGTATCGACATTTCTTGCAAAACTCGAGAGCTGCACACAGTCACATTGACACAGTGAACCTCTCCAAAGATCAACAGTGAAACATCACAGCGTCTGACTGGATTTGTCAAAAACTCTTAAGTCCTACTTTTAAGTCACCGTCATTCGTCTACCCACGTCCTCTCTCCACTGCACAAGCAGTGATGTTTGCATTTACAGAAGGAGACCAAAAAAGGGAAAGCCTTTTTCAGTCCTTTACTCAGAACAGTAGCAGGGATATGCAGAAAAAATTATGTGAAGCTAAAAGGAGAACTGGGGTATTAAAAAAAGAACAAAAGGAAATATTTAGATATTTCTATATGATCAACCGATAAATAATATAGACCTACATGCAACAGTAGGTATTGGTTGCGCTTTTCAAAATGATTTTACAGGGAGGGCTAATTCACGTCTAAATACTTAGAACCAATAGACTAATAAATAACCACATTTATATTTAGAAAATTTCACTAACATGCATCATTTCAAGTTATTCCCTTGGAGTGCAATATTACTGTTAAAAAAAATATGCCTAAATTGGGCACACCTATAAACTTGGGCAATTGATAGCATCTATGGACTGTGTGTTCATTGACTAATGACCGTTAAAATATTTTATGCAACATTAAATCGGCAATGACTCAATACCTACTGAAGGGGAAAAGCAGAAGTCACAAAAGGGGCCGCTCAGCCGTTGTGGATACGGGCCCTGGCCTGAAGGGGAAAAGCAGAAGTCACAAAAGGGTCCGCTCAGCCATTGTGGATACGAGCCCAGGCCTGAAGGGGAAAAGCAGAAGTCACAAAAGGGGCCGCTCAGCCATTGTGGATACGAGCCCAGGCCTGAAGGGGAAAAGCAGAAGTCACAAAAGGGGCCGCTCAGCCATTGGAGGGTAAAAATAAATAAAAAATAATTAAAAGAGCCTAACAGCGCAAAAGAGGGGATGGATGAGGGCAGGGGAAAAGGGTGGCAGGTACTTTTGCAGTGAATTGTATCGACACTGAAGTGCTCCATGGTCTCGCTCATTCCTCCACTATTAAGCAAAGGAAATGGCGGTCCTTTTGTGACTGTAGTAGAAGTGCACCAGTGCTTATATTAGTGCTATGATGAAAAAGCAAATCGACCATTGGTTTCCTGGCATTACATCTGGGTATGAATTACGAACATGGGCAAAGTGAAACAACTATGCGCATCATATGGTTCTCTTCGCTATGAGTGAAAGAGTGTGTGGGTTCACATCAAACTGCTCTGCACGTTCTCAACTACACCCCAATCAGAACAGTAATTGGGGTGCAACAAGCACCAGCTCCAGAGGTCCAAGGTCAGCCAGTTGTGCAACTTAGACCCCTATTTCACTCTCTGGTAGGTTCATTGTAAGCTAGTATGGCAGAAGAGAGAAAGTGAGTAATTTGAATCTACAAGAACATTGAGATACTGTAGACCGCCATATGGGACTCCCAATCACAGCCGGATGTGATTCAGCCTGGAATCGAACCAGGGACTGTAGTGACACCTCTTGCACTGAGATGCAGTACCTTAGGAGCGCCACTTGGGAGCCCGAAAGCCTGGTCTGAAGTTGAGGGCAACAGGACACTCCAACATGCTCTTTGTTTATCGAGATGAGAGGCAGGACTGTTTGCTACATCTGCTCATTCGTGTTAATAATCCATTTGTGGATTGAAAGGGAATCATAGAGGCTGTGACTTTGAGAGTTTCAGACGGAGCACATCCTTCCTTTACGTCGGACAAAAGAATGACTGTGGGTGTGATATGCATGGGAAACATATGGAAGGAAACCACAATTGGCTACATTGCCTCTTTCAAAATATAAGCCTTGCACTTCTCATAGTTGAATTAGGGGCCCAACATCACGTCGGGCAACAGGATTGGAAGTATCTACTGGGCAAGAGAAAGGAATATACAGTATCTCATAAGAAACCTGTATTGCTCATATTCCTAAATACATGCTACCAAACCCATCCCATCGGGAGAGGGCCATGATTCGTAATGGGGTAGAAGTCTCCCACAGTAGTGTAGCAGGTCTTACATAACCAAGCACAGGGGTGGAGGTTGAGGGGGAAGAGACTGGTACAAGAATTTAGTGTTTTCCTGTTTGCGCACCAGCAATAGCTGCATCAGCACTCAGAAGCTATAGCCTACGACGATCACCAGGCCAGCTCAGTCACAAGAGACCCTGGTTAGGGTTGCAAAGGGTTGGAAACTTTACAGTAAATTTCCAGAATTTTTCCATGGGAAGTTAAGCTCTGGAATCAAAAAAGGTTAGCTTATAACAGTGAACCTTTTTTGTGGGATACACAAGGCAATTCTAGGTCTTGTGGCATATTTTGGTTAAACTATCCACAATTCAATGGAATTGCAACCCTCTGCATACACAGTGCAGTCCACTCTTCCATCGCATGTACAGCTGATTCTCAAGATCTTGCACACTAATGACATGCAATTGAGCCCACACTACTACACTGTGTGAGCCAAGGACTACATGCTTTCTGGTAGGTTTTGATTACAATACTGGGTGGGGGAATATATTTTATATGACGTACAGGATTTTGGGGATGAGGTAGGTATGGGATGAGGTAGGTAGATTGGGTGGACTATTTACAGATGGACTATGTACAGCTGCAGCGATCGGTTAGCTGCTCAGATAGCTGATGTTTAAAGTTAGTGAGGGAAATGTAAGTCTCCAGCTTCAGCGATTTTTGCAATTTGTTCCAGTCACTGGCAGCAGAGAACTGGAATGAAAGGCAGCCAAAGGAGGTGTTAGCTTTGGGGATGACCAGTGAGATGTATCTTACAAATGAGTTGTTTAATCTAACTGCTTAACTAAATCTGTACATGGAATTGTATTCGTTTTATTTTTATACATTTTCTATACATTTTCCTGTCTTTACAGGAAAGTGCCACATGCACTATCTGATGTGTAGAGACATTTCACTGTAGCTAATGTAGAAGGAAAAGCTGTGTACATTTGCAAATAATGTGCCTAATCATATGTGAAGAATGCAACAAAGATGCAGTATCATCTGGCCAAGTGCATAAAGTTCCCTCAGCGTTCACAACAAGAAACCTCTGACAAAAGTCCCTCTACTTCTATTTGAGGTGAAAATGATGAATCAGACAGCTCATGGTTCTCCTGGAATCAGTAGTTGTTTTGACTCAAATGGAGGAAAGTAGTCAGAGAAATGCTGATGAATGTCTTACTCGAGCTGTGTATGCAACTGGTTCACCTCTGATGCCCACAGGAAATGTGTATTGGAAGAGATTACTAAATGTTCTTCATCCAGCATACACCCATCCAACCAGACATGCTTTATCTACTCATTTGCTGGATGCAGAGTTCAGAGGTCAAGTGAAGGTCAAAAATCAGAGAAAGCAGACTATTGCAATCATCTGATGGGGGGTTGAATGGTCATGGGCAAGGAATACTTAACTACATCATCTCCACCCCTAAACCAGTATTTTAAAAAGAGCACAGACACACCAGTCTCTACATTGCAGATGAGCTGAAGGCAGTCATCAATGACTTTGGGCCACAGATGGTATTTGCACTGGTGACAGACAATGCTGCGAACATGAGCTTGGTCAAAAGTGGAGGAGTCCTACCCTCACGTCACACCCATTGGCTGTGCTGCTCATGCTTTGAATCTGCTCCTCAAGAACATCATGGCACTGAAAACAATGGATACACTACAAAAGAGCCAAGGAAATGGTTAGGTATGTGAAGGGTAATCAAGTCATAGCAGCAACCTACCTCACCAAGCAAAGTGAGAAGAATAAGAGCACCACATTGAAGCTGCCCAGCAACACCCATTGGGGTGGTGTTGACATCATGTTTGACAGTCTCATGGAGGGGAAGGAGTCTCTCAAAGAAATGGCCATATGACAGTCTGGTGATATGGACAGCCCCATCAAGAGGATCCTCCTGGATTATGTATTTTGGGAGAGAGTGGTAAGCAGCCTGAAACCTATAGCAGTGGCCATTGCACGGATTGAAGGAGACAATGCCATCCTGTCTGATGATCAGACTCTGCTTGCAGATGTAAGAGAAGAAATCCGTACTGCCCTACCTACTTCACTGTTGTCCTAAGCAGAGGACACTGCAGTTCTGAAACACATAAAAAAGTGTGAAGACTTCTGCCTGATGCCCCTACACACCACAGCATACATGTTGGACCAAGTATGCTGGCAAGAGCATCCTGTCTAGTGTAGAGATCAACAAAGCCTATGGTGTCATCACTACCGTGTCTCACCCGGTAGTGATGGCAATCTGACAAAGTACACTTCCAAGCAAGGGCTTTGGGATGGAGATGCAATATGGCAGTCGTGCCAACATATCTTAGCAGCCACCTGGTGGAAGGGACTTTGTGGATCTGAGGCTCAAATTAAACTTTATTTGTCACATGCGCCGAATACAACAAGTGTAGACTTTACCGTGAAATGCTTACGTGCAAGCCCTTAACCAACAGTGCAGTTCAAGACGAGTTAAGAAAATATTTACCAAGTAGACTAAATTAAAAAGTAATAATAAAAATGAACACAATAAGAATAACAAGGCTATATACAGGGGGCACCAGTACCGAGTCAGTGTGCGGGGGTACAGATTAGTTGATGTTATTTGTACATGTAGGTGGGGGTGTCTGGAGTCTCTGATAATTTTATTGGCTTTCCTCAGACACCGCCTATTATATAGGTCCTGGATGGCAGGAAGCTTGGCCCCAGTGAGGTACTGGGCCATTCGCACTTTAAACTCTCGACCCGCTCCACTACAGCCCCGTTGATGTGAATGGAGGCCTGTTCGGCCCGCCTTTCCTGTAGTCCACGATCAGCTCCTTTGTCTTGCTCACATTGAGGGAGAGGTTGTTGTCCTGGCACCATACTGCCAGTTCTTTGACCTCCTCCCTATAGGCCGTCTCATTGTTGTCGGTGATCAGGCCTACCACTGTCGTATCGTCAGCAGACTTAATGATGGTGTTGGAGTCATGTTTGGCTACGCAGTTGTTGGTGAACTGTGAATACAGGAGGGGAATAATCACACACCCCTGAGGGGCCCCAGTGTTAAGGATCAGAGTGGCAGATGTATTGTTGCCTACTCTTACCACCTGGGGGCAGCCTGTCAGGAAGTCCAGGAGCCAGTTGCAGAGGGAGGTGTTTAGTCCCAGAGTTCTTAGCTTAATGGGCACTATGGTGTTGAACACTGAGCTGTAGTCAATGAACAGCATTCTCACATAGGTGTTCCTTTTGTCCAGGTGAGGAAGGCAGTGTGGAGTACGATTGAGATTGCGTCATCTGTGGATCTGTTGGGGTGGTATACGAATTGGAGTGGGTCTTGGGTGTCCGGGAGGATGCTGTTGATGTGAGCCATGACCAGCCTTTCATAGCACTTCATGGTTACCGACGTAAGTTCCACGGGGCGGTAATCATTTAGACAGGTTACCTTCGCTCCCTTGGGCACAGGGACTATGGTGGTCTGCTTGAAACATGTAGGGATTACAGACTCGGTCAGGGAGAGGTTGAAAATGTCAGTGAAGACACTTGACAGTTGGCCCGCGCATGCTTTGAGTAAGCGTCCTGGTAATCCATCTCGTTCCCTTCTATCTTCCAAATCCCACCAACCAAAGCTTTAGTTTCTAGACTATCATTTTACAGATGCATGTTGAAAATGTTTTTGGGAGATGCGATGGATCATTCAATATTCACTTTTTTGTTGTTCAGTGAAATCATCCAATGTGAAGAGTCAACTCATTTAATTAAAGTTTAAATCATACCAATATATATATATATATATATATATATTCTACTAGAAGGATTTAATAAATCATTTGCAATTATGTCTACTTATGAAAAGGTAAACGGTTTGTCTCCATATGATAAGTTTAATATATCCAATGCATAAAACATCTACATTTAAATGGTATTAATATTAATTTGCATTTATTTCCATTAATTCCCATTGAAAGTTTCCACCTCGGAATATTCCCCAAAATATGCATCCCTAGGCACAAGCATTTCACTACACACGCAATAACATCTGCTAAACATGTGTATGCGACCAATAAGATTTGATTTGTATCAATAACACGGCCAATCACTACACTTGTTAGGTTCTCTACACAACCTTTTCAATTCACTCCACTCCCCCCACCAGTAGAGATGAAACACTTGAGTGTATCGCAGATACAAGCAACATGGCATGAAATGGCACCCCTCCTGTCTCAGCCTCCAGTATTTATGCTGCAGTAGTTTGAGTCGGGGGACTAGGGTCAGTCTGTTACATTTGGAGTATTTCTCCTGTCTTATCCGGTGTCCTGTGTGAATTTAAGTATGCTCTCTCTAATTCTCTCTCTCTCTCGGAGGACCTGAGCCCTAGGACCATGCCTCAGGACTACCTGGCCTGATGACTCCTTGCTGTCCCCAGTCCACCTGGCCGTGCTGCTGCTCCAGTTTCAATTGTTCTGCCTGTGGCTATGGAACCCTGACCTGTTCACCTGACGTGCTACCTGTCCCAGACCTTCTGTTTTCAACTCTCTAGAGACAGCAGGAGCGGTAGAGATACTCTCAATGATTGGCTATGAAAAGCCAACTGACATTTAATACTGAGGTGCTGACTTGTTGCACCCTCGACAACTACTGTGATTATTATTATTTGACCATGCTGGTCATCTATGAATATTTGAACATCTTGGCCATGTTCTGTTATAATCTCCACCCGGAACAGCCAGAAGAGGACTGGCCACCCCTCATAGCCTGGTTCCTCTCTAGGTTTCTTCCTAGGTTCTGGATTTTCTAGGGAGTTTTTCCTAGCCACCGTGCTTCTACAACTGCATTGCTTGCTGTTTGGGGTTTTAGGCTGGGTTTCTGTACAGCACTTTGATATATCAGCTGATGTAAGAAGGGCTATATAAATAAATGTGATTTAAAATTGAATAAATAAATTAAGAAATCCCCTTTTTGTAGCCTGCCCACAGCGGTGGGTAAAATTATCCTCATAATCTTACCCTCTCCCCCACAATCCTCCTCTCTCGGCCGTGCGCATCGCCAACAGTCATATTTCAGTCTCGTGCCTTTCTCTCGCTCACTTCTGCTTTAAGGGCTGTAAAGTTCACGGCTCATTGAGAGGCTCACAGCGGAAGCTGTCTCGCTACGGGGAGGCTAGTCGGTCTCTCCTCAGCTCCGTCAAAAAGGTGCCGCAGACAGGAAGACTGGATGAGAGACTTCCTCTCAAAGACAAGAGAGACCAGACACTCTGTTGTCTTGTCTGTAGGTCTGACGAGCTTGGTTCCATTTAAAACTACTGACAGTAGTCTCGCCATACATGACACTTTGTCTTGGGGTTGTTGGAAATCTTGTACGATGCTGTGCTTTCTAACATTATTGAAAAACCAAAAGGAAAATATTACTCAATGGGTTCTACAACAATGCCAAGGTAAAACATTTTACTAATTGCAGCCATGCTGATTGGACCACTAATTTATCAAGATTCGGTGAAAAACAGAGTGTTCCATCATGACAGGCTATAGTGTCCAATGCATCCCATATTGCTACTAGTCTGTGAGTATGTGAGAACCCTGAACATTCAACTAGCTCTGGGTTAGTTGAATGTACAGCTTTTTTAGTACAGCTTGTCCTCTGAATCAGGACCATTTAATTGGCCCAGTAGTAAAGAAGCATGTCCAATTGGAGGAGAGGGTCTTTGTAATCATCTAATTTGGGTGTTCCCCACTTAGGTTGCTGAACGCTATTGAAATCAATTATGAATATCCTTTTATGAGCACTTAGCTCTTTCAAGTCAGTTTGCTGTTGCTGCAACAATTATGTTCACCCCCACTCTTTAATGTGCGTTTGCATGAGTGGGGGTTTTGAGTGGAGCTTTTCTGAAGTGGATATGGGACGCGGTGGTTGGTATCATGTTGAGAGGTGACGTGATGCGGTGGAGATGACAGATTGTAGAGGCCATCTGGAAGTCTTGATGTGTGTCCACTGTGACAGATCAGTTGGACAGGGAAGAGATAGCTGTAAGATCCGGAATGTTCCAATATGATACGGGCCTCTGCCGGTGATGTAAGACATCGGGTAACTTGTTCATCTCCACTCCATACTACAGCCCCTTTTATAGCTGTTCACTAGATACGATTACATGCTAACATTTACATTTATGTAGAGCAATCGGAAGTTATCTACACAGTATAGCTTCAGAATATAGTGTATAATGGATAAAAGGTACAAACACTAAGTGATACAACAGGAGATGTTTGTTTGTGTGTGTGTGTGTGTGTGTGTGTGTGCGCGTCAAGCCATAGGATGCCACACTTCGAAGTTACTCAGGCCGACATAAGCCATTAGCAGCGTCACTGAGACCTGCTAAGAAGATGGCTTGTGGGAAGTGAATTAGCGCCCTGGCATGCCATCATGGTCAGAATAGGATCAAAGCAGACACCCACCCACTGGTTCTGAATCAGACAAGAGGGACCAGTCAGAGACAGTACCGTAGCCAATAAACAGACCAGAATCAGCTGAACAACGTCTCTAAATTGATGGGATACAATTACGCATCTTCTGATCAGATGGTATCTTGTAGGGCTGAGTGATTAACCAAAAGTTGGTTATTTTTCCACACAAAGCTCAATGCACGCTGCAGTTTCTCTTGAAATAAAATCCTATCATGCATGAACTGTGCGATGCAGAAGGGAGTTGTTTCCAACTGGCAAATGTTCTACATAGTTCAGCGCAGAAAAGGTGATACCCGACTATAATGAGCATAATCACGGCTACTTGTCCAGTCTGTTACTTTTATGGTTGCTATGTAAAATACAGAAACATGCGCGATCAAGAGGATACAGAGACCAGTTGCTTGGCGAGGTATTGATATTCACTAGAACAGTGATTTTGTCAGACAGTATAGGCAGCAGGTCTATGGAGATGAGGTGAAGTGACCGTTCCCCCAAACGAAAACCTCATTAAATGCAGAAAAGCGCCGCTCTAAACAGAAGGGTGAAGCTACAAGTTTAAAACCAGACAGGATGTTGGATTGTGTTTTCGGTGCAACAAATAAACTAGTGATCCATGCTAGGGCATTCAGCAGCTGTAGAAAGCCAGCCTTGCCTTCACTTTCTCGTAAAGGTGTTTGTTGCCATCACTTTGTGACATGATCCAACAGCTGAACAATGCAAATACCATGTTTGGCAAGCAGACTAACACAAACTCAGTTAATGCCAAAAGCGTGAACAGAAACTTACCGACTGAAGGAAAAGCAATACCCGAACGTAATCCCTCTCGGTGTTCAAGATTTCATGTAAAACACAGAGCCTCAAGCGTTGCTCGCGGTCCGACTCTTTGGTGCTGTGGAGGACGCGGTTCTGTTGCCCCTCTTCCATGATTGATCTTTATCCAAAAAAGTACGGGAAAACAAGTCTTTCAGTTATTCTTTATACTTGGGTCACTGCAAAAGTATCCCGAGTTAGTTGCAGTTTAAGTCCATTTTGCAACACCGTATTTTCAAACCCCAAACACGGATGCGCAATATGCTTTACATGAACTTAACCAAAAGTATTAAAACAAAAGCACACGTCTTGATGAACTTTGTTGTTTCTTGAAAAGACTGAAGCCACAATAAATGACGAACGACTCCAAATCGATTTGATTGATCCGATTCCCGGACAAGAAAAGACAACTTCAGATAAGAATCTTACAGCTCATGAACTATCAGAGGAGAGCTAAAACACAAGCTCTCCGGTTGGTTAGTTGAGGAGACAACACACGATGTAATCAGTACTAGTTCCGCAGGCAGTCTGAAAAGTGCCTGTTGTCCTCTTCTCAGTTTCTGTTGGGACTAAGCGCAGTGCCAACGCTGGTGCAAGTGGTAGCTTTCAGAAGTGCCGCAGTGTAGGGACCGACCACCTGTAGGTGAAATTAGCATAACGAATGCATGTTCAATATCAAATCATTAATCCTGCACCTACAACATATGCTATACCCAATTCTTCTTTCAATAAGGCAGCCTAATTAATAATTTACTTTACGCATAAAGTGCCATGGTTTGTCCAGGCCTATTAAACAATTGAACAAGTCGAGGCTGCAAATGAAGTCGACAGTTTTAGGAATACAATGTAATATTACAGATGATTGTTGTTATTTAATTTATGAAGAGGTTCTGAGAGAACCAACGGTACCACCAACTGGCTCAAGTGTTAAAACGCTGCATGGTCAATCCAAGGTCTCCATTGGCCGTGCAGCGTTTAGGGAGATACGGCCTCTGCAGAAGTCAGGCATTCATACGTCTTGCTCTTCGTGGAGCAGCACAGAGCGGTTGAACAGAGCTGTTGTGAGCACAGAGCGGTTGAACAGAGCTGTTTTCAGCACGGAGCGGTTGAACAGAGCTGTTTTCAGCACGGAGCGGTTGAACAGAGCTGTTTTCAGCACAGAGCGGTTGAACAGAGCTGTTTTCAGCACGGAGCGGTTGAACAGAGCTGTTTTCAGCACAGAGCGGTTGAACAGAGCTGTTGTCAGCGGGGAGCAGTTGAACAGAGCTGTTGTCAGCGGGGAGCGGTTGAACAGAGCTGTTGTCAAGGAAACGAGTTTGTGTTTATACAGGACATCCCGCCCCCACCTACAGTCAACCAATCATGTCAATGCGGTGCGATACTGAGCCCTCCACTCTTACAACATTTTGGAGTCGCATGGAGATGCTGGGCAGAGTTGTATTTGGCCTCTGCGTGCCCCCTGAGGCTCCGCGATTGCATCACACGGAGCCTCCGACCACATTTTCGGATGAAACATAAGTTGGTTTTTAGTTGAGCACAAAGCAGGAGCCGTGTTGAATTTAAAAATATGAGAGTGGGCTCAGTCATAGCACAGCAGCAAACTCTTACAACATAGGGTCAAATTAAAGTGTCAAACGAGTAAAATTCCAATGATTGAGAGAACGTTAAGTGTGTTTTTACTATATTCCTCAAATGTTGGTTAAACATTTAAGAAATGAAAATATAATGAATGCAGGTTACATTATTATCCACTGTGATTCTAGTTGCATACAATTATTTTTGCCTTTTCAAATGAGGAACGCAACAGACAACTGATATGCCTCACTTTATATTTACAGTGGGGCAAAAAAGTATTTAGTCAGCCACCAATTGTGCAAGTTCTCCCACTTAAAAAGATGAGAGAGGCCTGTAATTTTCATCATAGGTACACTTCAACTCTGACACAAAATGAGAAAAGAAAATCCAGAAAATCACATTGTAGGATTTTTAATGAATTTATTTGCAAATTATGGTGGAAAATAAGTATTTAAGCTGAAACACTAGGATTCTTCTTAACCTCATTGAGCATTCTGCGCTGTGCTCTTGCAGTCATCTTTGCAGGACGGCCACTCCAAGAGAGAGTAGCAACAAAGCTGAACTTTCTCCATTTATAGACGATTTGTCTTACCGTGTACTGATGAACATCAAGCTTTATGCAAGTCAACAATTCTTAGATCTTCTGAGATCTCTTTTGTTCGAGGCATGGTTCACATCAGGCAATACTTCATGTGAATAGCAAACTCACGTTTTGTGAGTGTTTTTTATATTGCAGGGCAGCTCTAACCACCGTCTCCAATCTCGTCTCATTGATTGGACGCCAGGTTAGCTCACTCCTGACTCCAATTAGCTTTTGGAGAAGTCATTAGCCTAGGGATTAACATACCTGTTCCAACCTACACTGAATGTTTAAATATTCAATATAGACAAGAAAAATACAATAATTTGTGTGTTATTAGTTTAAGCACACTATGTTTGTCTATGGTTGTGATTTAGATGAAGATCAGATCAATTTTGATGTCCAATTTATGCAGAAAGTAATTCCTAAGGGTTTACATACCTTTTCTTGCAACTGTAGCAATGTGTTTAAGCACACTATTTGTCTATTGTTGTGACTTAGAGGAAGGTCAGATACATTTCTTTTTTTTTAACCAATTTATGTGGAAATCCATCATATACTTTTTCTTGCAACTGTATTCCCCCCCCCCAAAAAAAAAAATACAATATATGACAAAATAAATGTGCTCAGTGCATTAAGACTTACTTCCCATATGAAACATTAAAGAAATATGTTTGGTTGTTTTATCCTCTTCAATCTTTGCGATAAATAACTTCACGTTATTACAGGTAGACAGTAAAGGGTTCACTTCAGGGCTTTTAAAAGTACAGTAAGTAAACCAAATCAGTCAGCTAATTGCAATACGCAAAGTAAACTCATGATTGTATAGATGGAATAAACATTTTGTTAATTTGCAGTGAATATGAAAATCAGTTCAATCAAAGCATTTTCTGATTCCAAATCATATGCAAATTTGCTTCAACTTTTGTTATTAAAACTAAACTATCAGTAAACTTTGCCATCCAGTAAATGCTTTCGCCCAATGGTTTGTTTGTAGGGAATGAAAAAAAAAAATAAGATCATCCTGAGACATCTCACATTCAAAGAGACCAAAACATTCTCAGTACCCAAGGTGCATTTCTGATAAAGAGCAATGCCTGGACACTTCTGACAAAAAGTGTGCCATCTTCAGAATGAAGAATAATCATGTGCCTTTACCAGAAAGGATGTATGCTTTCCTTCTCTAGAAACATAGTCATGAGACAGTTGATGACTGGTGTTGCATCACACATACAGTATAGACATCCCTTTGCATGGGATTGAGATGAGCAAATACACCTCAGATGCTAAACTCACCTCTCCAAAGTTGGCTCACACTTACAGTGCAATATGACCTAAGAATCAAAATGGTTCAGAGCTGGAAAGACTAATACTGGTCTACTTCAGGTCTACTTTGCAGCTGACAAACATTAAAGGGATGGTTGGTAAAAAAATAAAAATAATAACTCAACCATTTGAATACAAAGGTGAAGTACCCCTTTAATAAATGCCTTGGGTTATTTTTTATTAGACTTCAGGTTGTTTCAGAATTGTTTTAAACTGACAAATTCCCAATATTGTTGCTTTGTTCAATTCCATTTTCTCAATGATAGTGAAGACTTTGTACAGATACATATGAGGATGTAAAAACCTTCTTTTAAACCAGTTATTAGATCAGATGTAAACACTTTCAAAGTAATATATGGACCCATAGTGTAAAATGTATGAAATCCAACTGCAGTCCACTAGATTAAGGATTTATATCTCCACTATATCTGCATGATTCTTTCCTTCTCCGTCCTCTCCCTAGCTGTGTTGATATGATACACGTCAAATTATCAAGAAGTTAACCTATATTTTGAGTCTGGTCCATTTAAATAAAAACTGACTCTCTAAAATTGAGAATTTGAAGGCCAATAACGTTGTTCACTCTTCATTACAATGTAAAATAAAAAAATAGCCAACGAGTAGACTATTCTATTGCAATTATAGAGCATCAGAAACGGATACCACGAAGCATAGACTGATAATGATGTGTAGCAACTCTTCAGTGCCAAGAGCCCAGAACTGGAGCTTATTGGCCACCAAAAGACAGGCTAAGATGTGTGCGTACGACAAATCTACTGCTTGCACAAGGTACCTCTTTTTGTTACACTTTGCTCTCAACGTCTGTGGCAGCAAAGTGTTTGATATAAATAATAAAATATAACCTTATAAATATAGAGAATCTAGGGCTGTGTATGTGTGTGTACACATGGCTGGTTGTCCGTTACTGTGTGCATGTGTTTTTCTCTGTGTTAGTGTTTTTCAAGGAGGGGGGGGTCAAAGGTGAATAGGCCTCCCCTCCCCCACCTCCTGGAAGAGTGAGGTGTAGAACTCCGGGTCCAGCAGCTTGTTGCAGTAGCGGTGCACATGCGGCGGGCTGTACGTCTCACTCTCAAGCCACTTCCACCGGCACACGTTGATCACCGTCTGCCGCACCAGGAACCCTGGGAAAAAACTGAGAAGAAAGTAACACCATGAGCCAAAGTGAAATGGGACTAGACTTTAGATGACAAAACCGTTAACTGCCGACACCTATCAGCATTCAGTTGACTTCAGTTTATTTAGTAAATAAACACTTTGATAAAAAAATATGGAAATCTGATTACCGCAACAGAGGAGACATTAAGGGCAAATGGGTTGAATGCAGCTTAAACATAAATGACAATAAGACCGTAGCATTTAATCTAGAGACAAGGGTAGAGAGAGAGTGGTCACCTAGTGGTCTGTCGCTGACCACTATGCCGTCCACGAGGGGAATGACCATGCTGAACTTGCCCATGGCCCTGTGGAGCCTGACCCGGAACAAACCCATCCTCAGGAGGTGGATGACAAGCAGAGGCATGTCCTTCTCCAGGAGCCCCGACCTGGGGAGGTAGGGGGAAGAGAAAATTGACATTCTATTCAAAAGCAAATTTGTGTTGCAGGGGATTTTAGGGCGTCATAACTGAAAATGTCCACAGTGGTAACCTACTGAAATTGTCATTCTACTTGACATGAATAAAAAATATTCCTTACTGCTGAAATGATCATATCTATACCGATGAACTATTATAGGTGCTACTTAGAAATAACTAAGAAGGATATAACTGTCAAGAGGAAGGCATTCCATTGAAATATTTGCTTGTACATCTGGCTCTTCAGTACATTACTCCTTTCACTATAACGGACTGCCATGTTTGGTATGTTAGCCTGGCTATGAGCCTGAGGGTTACTGTTTGGTTGGGCGTGGGCCTCAGGACCTGCAGGAAGTGCTGTTGTTAGGGTTCACCTCCAAACCTGTGCTGGTTTCCACCAAGAGATTAGACAGAGGGATGTTCTCTAGAGAAAAACAAGGGGAAACACCTTCAACAGTGTCTCACTTTGGTTTCTCACTTTGGTTAGGCAGGTACTGCTAACGGAACAGTAAAAACAAATGATGGGTGGTCTTATGCAAAATCATATGAGGACAGAAACACAGACGCAGGTCAGAGGGTGAACGTGTTATAAAGTGGTGCTCCACCCAGACCACAAGCACCTTGGTCTCAGGCCCCAGGGGAGGAGCAGTCTTTCCTGTAGATGATCTCTTGGTCTTCAACATATGACTCTGCTAGAGGAGAGAAGAGATCAGAGAGAGAGATGTCAATAGACCAGGCATAGAAGTGTCCAGAGATACCCTGAGATTTAATATTTTCCTCAAACAAATTCTTGAAGTTTGAAATTCTTTGAACATTTTATATATTCAAAATGAAGTAACGTTAAAGGTGCAATCTGGGATTCAAACAACAACAAACCCAAACAGCTGAGTAATGGCGTTGGAGAAATGTAACCAAAAGGGCCTTGGTTAGGGAGGTGACCAAAAACCTGATGGTCACTCTGGCAGAGCTCCAGAGTTCCTCTGTGGAGATGGGAGAACCTTACAGAAGGAACACCATTTCTGCAGTACTCCACCAATCAGGCCTTTATGCTAGAGTGGCCAGACGGAAGCCACTCATCAGTAAAAGGCACATGACAGCCCGCTTGGAGTTTGTAAAAAGCACCTAATGGACTCCGACCATGAGAAACAATATTCTCTGGACTGATGAAAATAAGATTGAACTCTTTGGCCTGAATGCCAAGCGTCACGTCTGGAGGAAACCAGACACAGCTCATCACCTGGCCAATACCATCCCTGGCTGCATCATGCTGTGGGATGTTATTCAGCGGCAGGGACTGGGAGACTAGTCAGGATCGAGGGAAAGATGAACGAAGCAAAATACAGATAGTTCCTTGATGAAAACCTGCTCCAGAGCACTCAGGACCTCAGACTGGGTTGAAGGTTCACCTTCCAACAGGACAGCAACTCTAAGAACACAGCCAAGACAACGCAGGAGTGGCTTTGGAACAAGTCTGTGAATGACTTGAACCCTATCTAACATCTCTGGAGAGACCTGAAAATAGCTGTGCAGTGACGCTTCCCATCCAACCTGACAGAGCTTGAGAGGATCTGTAGAGAAGAATAGGAGAAACTCCCCAAATACAGGTGTGCCAAGCTTGTAGCGTCATACCCAAGAAGACTCGAGGCTGTAATCGCTGCCAAAGGTGCTTCAACAAAGTAGAGATTAATTTTATTTTAAGTACATTTGCAACAATTTCTAAAAAACTGTTTTTGCTTTGTCATTATGGGTTATTTTGTGTAGATTGATTAGGGGGAGACACAATTTAAGCCAGTTTAGAATAAGGTTGTAACATAACTGTAACGGTTTTCCTCCTCTTCTGAGAAGGAGTAGGAAAAATCGGACCAATGCGCAGCGTGGTAGGTGTCCATATTTTAATGAAATGTAACCGAACACAAAAGAACAAGAGAAAGAAATGAAAACCGAAACAGTTCTGTATGGTAAAACACAGACACAGAAACGATTGCCAGCTGCCTCTGATTGGGAACCTTACCAGGCCAAACACATAGAACACAAAACAGAGAATGCCACCCCAACTCACGCCCTGACCAAACTAAAATAGAGACAGAAAAAAGGAACTAAGGTCAGGATGTGACAATAACAAAATGTGGAAAAAGTTAAGGAGTCTGAATATTTTCTGAATGCATTGTATATTTAGACTTCAATTTCAGCATATTGATACGGTCTAACTGGTAAAACTGCAATGTTTTCATTTGTAAAGTTCAAATAGAGTATAGTCTTGCATATCACAATATTCGATTGAATTATATATCGGCCCAGCCCTAAACTTAGCAAGAGTAATTCAATGTCGACCCTGTTGTTGTGACAGTTTTATCTTGTAATGTTTTAATTTTCCTGTTGTCACGAATACCACCGAAGGTGGCTACCCTTCCTGTTCGGGTGGCACTCGGTGGTCGTCGTCGCCGGTCTACTAGCTGCCACCGGTCCCAATTGAATTTTTGTTTGTTTTTGTCTAATTGTTTTCACCTGTTCCTTGTTGGGGTTTTGGGTTGAGTGTTATTTAAGTTTGTTTAGCCCGCTGGTGTTTGTGCGGGCTTGTGGTTATTTTACGTGAGTGGTGTTTGTGTACTTTTGGGTTTTCGCTGTCCGGTATTTTGGTAACAGTGGGTTTGGTTTCGATAACAGTGGGTTTTGGTAACAGTGGGTTTGGGTTTTCGCTGTCCGGTATTTTGGTAACAGTGGGTTTGGGTTTTCGCTGTCTGGTATCTTGGTAACAGTGGGTTTGGGTTTTTTTCGCTGTCCGGTATCTTGGTAACAGTGGGTTTGGGTTTTCGCTGTCCGGTATTTTGGTAACAGTGGGTTTGGGTTTTCGCTGTCCGGTATTTTGGTAACAGTGGGTTTGGGTTTTCGCTGTCCGGTATTTTGGTAACAGTGGGTTTGGGTTTTCACTGTCCGGTATCTTGGTAACAGTGGGTTTGGGTTTTCGCTGTCCGGTATTTTGGTAACAGTGGGTTTGGGTTTTCGCTGTCCGGTATCTTGGTAACAGTGGGTTTGGGTTTTCGCTGTCTGGTATTTTGGTAACAGTGGGTTTGGGTTTTCGCTGTCCGGTATCTTGGTATTTTGGGTTTTCGCTGTCCGGTATCTTGGTAACAGTGGGTTTGGGTTTTCGCTGTCCGGTATCTTGGTAACAGTGGGTTTGGGTTTTCGCTGTCCGGTATTTTGGTAACAGTGGGTTTGGGTTTGCGCTGTCCGGTATTTTGGTAACAGTGGGTTTGGGTTTTCGCTGTCTGGTATCTTGGTAACAGTGGGTTTGGGTTTTCGCTGTCCGGTATCTTGGTAACAGTGGGTTTGGGTTTTCGCTGTCCGGTATCTTGGTAACAGTGGGTTTGGGTTTTCGCTGTCTGGTATCTTGGTAACAGTGGGTTTGGGTTTTCGCTGTCCGGTATCTTGGTAACAGTGGGTTTGGGTTTTCGCTGTCCGGTATCTTGGTAACAGTGGGTTTGGGTTTTCGCTGTCTGGTATCTTGGTAACAGTGGGTTTGGGTTTTCGCAGTGGGTTTGTCTGGGTATCTTGGTAACAGTGGGTTTGGGTTTTCGCTGTCTGGTATCTTGGTAACAGTGGGTTTGGGTTTTAACGCTGTCTGGTATCTTGGTAACAGTGGGTTTGGGTTTTGGTAACAGTGGGTTTGGGTTTTGTCTGGTATCTTGGTAACAGTCTTGTCTGGTATCTTGGTAACAGTGGGTTTGGGTTTTGTCTGCTTGCAGTGGGTTTGGGTTTTGTTGCGTGTTTTGGGCTTCACCCATGTTTGTCCCTGTTACTATGATTGAGGACATTAAAGCTTTTTTCCCTGTCTACCTTCTGCTCTCTGCGTCTGACTCCACACCCATCACTATCCCGACGTTACACCTGTTATGGAGAATAAAAAGTTGGCTATAGTAAAACTCAAAACTTTGTCAGATATGTGCTGGTTAGCCAGCTAAAAAGCTAGCAACAGACTAAAACATTGTCTAGAAAGTTGTTTTTAGTTGCCTGTCTTGTGAGATTGACATATCCTAAATGCATTTGTAAGCAGATGGGTTTTTTGATGCAAAAAAAAGCAAAATAGAGAGCAGGTAACGTTGCTATTTGGACCAGACTGCTGAGATTTAATGCAGACTGACATTTGTTTGTTTATAGTTTTACATGAGGAAAAGGACAAGTTTAATGTCGGACAACAACAATAGAATGTTCATGATTTAATGCATGCCGAAGACTGTAAGATGAGAGGCGATGTTTATACTGAGGGGTTGGGAGGACTTTTAAACATTACCGCATTCATGCCTAGGTCAGTTGGCAGAAATAGAAGTAGTGGCTTTTTTGACGGCAATACCTTTCAGATATAAAGCTAAGGTTGGTGGGTTGGTGTTTTTTTGTATAAAAAAATAAATAACTACTATACATTGGCCATAAACTACATTTTCCTACCTTTAGTGTCTCCAAAGACAGGAAGCCGAAGTGAGAGAGGAAGATGAGTGCCGCCTGAAACTCATGGGCAGGCAGAGGGGGCTGTAGTCGGTCAGTGGGTCCGGGAAGGACTTAGAACTCCAGATGTCCTTGCTGTGATGCTCCAGGGAACACTCATACTCCATCTGCTGGCTCATAATGCTTCGCAGCCTAACATGCTGCATCTCCAGCTGAGAGGATGGAAAAGGTAAAGTATGTGTGAGCAGGGGCAACTGTAAGGATTCACACACAGTCATACACACCTCATGTTGTAGTGTTTGTACATATTAGTGTATGTACCCGTGACTGTACCCACCCTATAATCTTAAACAATGTAAGTAAACCAAGTTCTGCCATAACCATACCTGTAAACAAATTCAGAGCTGCAATCAAGAATAGACCAATGTGGGGTTCCCGAGTGTTGCAGCGGTATAAGGCCCTGCATCGTAGAGCTTGAGGTGTCACTACAGACCCGGGTTCAATTCCAGGCTGTGTAACAACCGTCCGTGACCGGGAGTCCCATAGGGCTGCGCACAATTGGCCCAGCGTCGTCCAGGTTAGGGGAGGGGTTGGCCGTTTTTTTTTTACTTGACTCGTCGCGCTCTAGCGAGTCCTTGTGACTTACGGTCGATTGTCAGTTGAACGGTGTTTCCTCCGACACATTGGCGTGGCAGGCTTCCGGGTAAAGCGGGCGAGTGTTAGGAAGCGAGTTTTGGCCGGTCATGTTTCGGAGGACGCATGACTCGACCTCTCCCAAGCCCGTTGGGGAGTTGCAGCGATTAGACAAGATTGTAATTGGATTGCAATTGGATTTCACGAAAAAGGGGGTAAAATACATTTTTTACATTTTATTTACAAATGTTAGAGCCCAACCGATATGGGATTTTTGGGTCTGAAACTGATATTGTTTTTTAGAGGTGGATTGAAAAACATGTATTTTTTTACATAAATTGTACTCCAAATGATTAACAGATACTCTAAATGATGACTTCTTAACTAAATATTAAATTAATATTATTGAAGAACATTTAATTTGTGGTTTACATGAAGCAACTATATTCTCTATACGAAAGTAAATACAAAACACTTGTTCAGTTTATCTTCTTAGGTACAACTTAAAATATTTGCATCCATGGCCGTGGATAAGAATGCAGAAGTGTTTGTGCTGAAGCACCACAAGCACACTAATAAACAAGAAGGGCTGAATAATTTAAACTTGGTCTCAAAGTAATTCTGAAACTGCACTGTTCACAACCTATGCAGTGAAATGCAGTAACATGCAGGTCATAATGTCACCACTAAATGGCAGCATTTGTATTGAGTAGATTCACTACAGTACATTACAACAAAGGTAATGGGTAGAATCACTTTATGACAACCTAGCAATGAGAGCTTGTTACGACAAGCACACGCTAGGTGCTCATTACAACAATATTTTCTTACTGAACCTATAATGTAAATTAAACTTTTATAGCCAATACATTTTGTATTGAATATCTTTCAACTGCAAATGGCACGCGCTGATGAATGAAAACATTAATGCAGGAATGCATGAACTTGCCGCACTGGCTTTAGTCACACACATTCTAATTTAGCTAGCTAGCTAACAATCTTATCTCATCATGAATGCAAGCATATGGCCTGAATGATAGATCTGCACCAACTGTCTTCATTTTGCAGATTGTATATTTTGGAAAACAAACTAAATAAGCCCACTAACATAACAGGCCCAGGCAGTAACTATTTTAATCAGGATGAGTATTCACTTTGGCGCCAGTCCAGTGTTTGTACATTAGTAGCACAGATTGCTAGCTAGCTAGTCAAACTACCTTGCTGGCTAGATAGCCAGGTAACGCTAACTAAGTGAGAATGTGATGAGGTCAGGCCTGCTCGCTTGGTGAAGTGTACTTTAGATTTTTTACTTATTTAAAATACACTGTTGCCTACTTTCTCTCACATTGTGACTTAGGGATGAATGATGTTCAATGAGCAGGGTGTAGAGCACCCTCTTCAGGGAACCATTGAAAAAAAAAATGTCCGCAAAGGAGCAGATGTATTGGTTCATTCTATGTTTATAAGATCAGCGCTTTATCAGTGGATTAAAGACCGATACAAATATTTCGGTGAAGGCTAATATTCGGCAGATAATATTGGTCAACTGGTTTATCGTTCGGGCTCTAATGTTAGTCTAATCAAATTCAGTATCTGAAGCGAAACACAGTGCCCCGGCTTTGATATAAAACAGCCCTCAGTTAGATAGTGAGGAAGAAACGTAACAATGTGAGTTTACTCCATGGAGTCCGAATTTATTTATTTTTTAAATCTCAGCTACAAGTGAATGAGACAACTGTGGACAAAAAGAATAACAAAGGAAACGTTTATCTCAATATGTAATGTACTGTAGGTTGCACGTGGTTTTTATAACAACTAACAGAAAGACAAGACACAGTATAGGAAAATAAAAACTATAAAATGAACAAAGACAAAGCTGCAATAAAAAGTTTGACAAAAAAACAAAAGAGACATGGAGGTGCCAGATCTGGTTGACCTTTGACCTGTCTGTCTCCGAAAGGATGGGACAACTCCCGCGTGGGTGATTATATTTCAGTATGCATGGCACACACACTTCATCCTGCCAGTTCATAGACGACACTTGATTCCACATCAATAAGAATGTACTATAGTAGCTGGTCTGTCTCCATAAGCGTGGGTAACATTATCATTTTACTCTCTTTATTCTCCACATCTAGGGTTTTGTCCAAAAGTCATTCACTTTAGAATAAGTTTACATTCAATTTGGACAGTGATAAGAGCTGCGTTCCAATATGATAAACTACTTTGACCCTCCTGTCCCTGCATTCTTTCCTTTATGATCATGGATAGTAGAAAAAACTGGATAGGTGAGAGAAATAAGATGAACATGTTATCAAGGTACTTTCATATCATTAGTCATGTAAGAGAGGATATGAGAAGACTAGGATAATCAAGAGTCTATTGGGGTCATGGTGGGGTCAACATTGTCGCTCACACCTCCTTGTTGACTATGTCGTCCAGGTCTGGAATGCAGACGTCAGCTTTGACCAGGGGGATCTTGTCCACCACCTCTGGGAAGGGCCTCTGCTTGATGTTGTAGCGGATCCCCACGTTATCCTTGGACACTGGGCTGCCCTCTGGGACAAACACCTGCTGTAGGAGAGGAGAGGATGTTCAATTAGTATTTATTATTATTATTATTATTATTATTATTATATAATACTGGGTATAACAGTTGTGTATTACTATAAGAGTAGAGTATGGAATCAGCAGAGATTTGAGAAATACTAGTTGGTGTAAACAGCTACCACAAAATAAATCATTTGAAGATGCAAATAATCGCTTGTTATTGTAGTTTGCTAGCCATTTCATTTCTAACATTTTCCTATTGGTAATAGGGAAATTGGTAACTTTTGTATGGAAGCAAAGCTCTCATACCCTTTCCACACTACTGAGCTGAGCTAAGCAAAGCCACGCTAAATTGTACTATGACAATATCAGAGCCAGAACAGTAAGGTTCGGGTTATTAAGGTAGTGTGAAAGGTTATACTCTGTGTGCCTCACAGACAGACTAAGGTGGACCAGTGGGCCAACTAACTGGTCTCCCCCTCTGGTTGGCCCGTGCTCCTCTGGGCTGGTGGAAGAGCTGCATGGTCCAGGTGTGTCGGCCGGTCACGCCCCGGATCAGGAAAGCCACTGACGGGCGGGGTCTGCCAGAGAGCGGAGAAGCGGTTACACCAGGGTTCCCAGTGCTTGAGACAAAATGGGTGCCTGACTAGCCATCTGCCATTGAGATGCCTACTCACTTTCATAAGCCAGTGTCCTATTTGCATTTATGTATCTGACTTATTTTGCTGTTCATTGTACAAGGTGAGTGTCATGATTGAGAAACTTAGCAAAACAAGCTTGATTTTGAGTAAAAAAAGCAACACAAGCATCAACCAACAGACACGACAATACGACAAAAACAACAGCAACATGCAACTACTTATACAACTGACAATAGTTAATAAACCTAGTTGTTACATGTCAAAATCAATGCAGTGCACTATGCTTGTAGTGAATGTGGTTATAGTAGGTGGTTATAGTGCTTATAGTGAATAAATTGTCCTGCACAGATGTGATCGCTATAAGAGGAATGTACAGTAGCTGCAGTCTATCCAAATAAAGTCAGTTTATCCAAATAAAGTGAAAGCCCAGCTCTTTTTAAAAAGGGAGGTCTGGTTTTGTCAGTTCTGCTCAGTCCTACTCACTCTGCTCATTGCCCAACGGTTGCTCCAGCATGGCCAGGATGACTGAGTTGTCCAGGACAAAGTAGCGGAGGTTTCTAGGTCCCGTGGCTTTGAGGCGGGCGTAGCATATCAGAGTATCCTCGTTCAGCAGGCTGCAGGTGGAGGCTGGGCCACTGGGGGAGGGGAAGGCCCCCAGGACCTGGATGATACCGTGACAACAACAACAAAACCAACGAGAGCGAGAGGAGGTTGGTTATAAAGTGGCTACCCAGACAGGAGCAATTAACAGTATTTATTTAGTTATTATTGGACATGTGCAATTTTGGGGAAAAATACAATGGTCATGTTCATCAAGGTACACCGTAGCAAAGTGTTTTGAAACAGAAAACAAAAATATATTTGTTAATGGACAAGTCTGGGCAGATACACCCTGAATCAACCATTTTCCTTCATTTTTATGCCTAATGAACACAACCCAGGTGTTTGGTGCACTGGTTTTAGAATCTCACCAGGAGAGGGTGGCCACGGCTGCATCCTTAACCCTAATGGAGGCCGGGATGTGCTCCTTCCCTCTCTTGTGCCTCACCTCCTGCTCTTGTTTAGACTTGCAGCCTGAGATACCCATCTCTACGATCTACAACACCTCCACCTGACAGAGAGAGAGACACAGGTCAAATACAGGCAAAACTCCACACATGGTCAATACCTCAGACATGGTCCTACAACAAACATAGTGGTCATATATGGTTAATAAACAAATAGACAAATATAGTGAGGTCCAAAGGTATTTGGACAGTGACATGTTTTGTTGTTTTGGCTCTGTATTCCAGTACTTTGTGATTTCATCCAAATCGGGTGAACCGTTGAAAAAATTGCTGTTGGATGCATTTGCAGTTTGTTTTGGTTGTGTTTTTAAGATTATTTTGCCCAATAGAAATGTAAATAATGTAGTGTGTTATTTTGAAGTCATGTTTATCGTAATTAGAATGTGTTTCTAAACACTGCTTCATTAACGTGGATTCAACCATATTTATGGATAATCATGAATTAATTAATCATGAAGAGTGTGAAAGGGAAATGCTAACCTCCCCTGTTATTGTAATGGTGAGAGGTTAGTATGTCTTGGGGGTATGATATAAACTGCTAACCTCCCCTGTTATTGTAATGGTGAGAGGTTAGCATGTCTTGGGGGTATGATATAAACTGCTAACCTCCCCTGTTATTGGTAACGGTGAGAGGTTAGCATGTCTTGGGGGTATGATATAAAATGCTAACCTCCCCTGTTATTGTAATGGTGAGAGGTTAGCATGTCTTCCCCTGGGTGAGAGGTTAGCATATGATATAAAATGCTAACCTCCCCTGTTATTGTAATGGTGAGAGGTTAGCATGTCTTGGGGGTATGATATAAAATGCTAACCTGGTGAGAGGTTACCCTGTTATTGGTAATGGTGAGAGGTTAGCATGTCTTGGGGGTATGATATAAAATGCTAACCTCCCTGTTATTGGTAATGGTGAGAGGTTAGCATGTCTTGGGGATATAAAATGCTAACCTCCCTGATTGTAATGGTGAGAGGTTAGCATGTCTTGGGGTATGATATAGGTGATAACTGCTATGTCTTGGTCTTCAGGTAAATTCTAACCTCCCCTGTTATTGGTAACGGTGAGAGGTTAACATGTCTTGGGGGTATGATATAAAATGCTAACCTACCCTGTTATTGGTAATGGTGAGAGGTTAGCATGTCTTGGGGGTATGATATAAAATGCTAACCTCCCCTGTTATTGGTAATGGTGAGAGGTTAGCATGTCTTGGGGGTATGATATAAAATTCTAACCTCCCCTGTTATTGGTAATGGTGAGAGGTTAGCATGTCTTGGGGGTATGATATAAAATTCTAACCTCCCCTGTTATTGGTAATGGTGAGAGGTTAGCATGTCTTGGGGGTATGATATAAAATGCTAACCTACCCTGTTATTGGTAATGGTGAGAGGTTAGCATGTCTTGGGGGTATGATATAAAATTCTAACCTCCCCTGTTATTGGTAGGTTCCTGAGAAACAGCCACGAACTGTCATGTTTCACTGCACATCAGTGGCGATTTTAGCATGTAAATCATGTGGGGCAAACTCCCCATTTTTTTTTAGATACATGCCAGCAAGCCATTACACAACACAACACTAAACAATACATTAATCGCACTATAAATCACTGGAGACTGAGACAGGAGGGGTCGGGAGACACTGTGGCACCGTCTGACGATACCCACGGAAAGGGCCAACCAGGCAGGATATAACCCCACCCACTTTGCCAAAGCACAGCCCTCACACCACTAGAGGGATATCTTCAACCACCAATGTACCATCCTGAGGCAAGGCCGAGTAAAGCCCGCAAAGATCTCTGCCACAGCACAACCCAAGGGGGGCGCCAACCCAGACAGGAAGATCATGTCAGTGACTCAACCCACTCAAGTGACGCACCCCTCCTAGTGACGGCATGGAAGAGCACCAGTAAGCCAGTGACTCAGCCCCTGTAATAGGGTTAGAGGCAGAGAATCCCAGTGGAGAGAGGGGAACTGGCCCGGCAGAGACAGCAAGGGCGGTTCGTTGCTCCAGTGCCTTACCGTTCACCTTCACACTCCTGTGCCAGACTACACTCAATCATATGACCTACTAAAGAGATAACTCTTCAATAAAGACTTAAAGGTTGAGACCGAGTCTGCATCTCTCACATGGGTAGGCAGACCATTCCATAAAAATGGAGCTCTATAGGAGAAAGCCCTGCTTCCAGCTGTTTGCTTAGAAATTCTAGGGACAGTTAGGAGGCCTGCGTCTCGTGACCGTAGCGTACGTGTAGGTATGTACGGCAGGACCACATCGGAAAGATGGGTAGGAGCAAGCCCATGTAATGTTTTGTAGGTTATCAGTAAAACCTTAATCAGCCCTTGCCTTAACAGGAAGCCACTTTAGAGAGGCTAGCACTGGAGTAATATGATAAATTTTTTTCGTTCTAGTCAAGATTCTAGCAGCCGTGTTTATCACTAACTGAAGTTTATTTAGTGCCTTATCCGGGTAACTCGAAGGTAGACAAAAAGTGACAAAAAAAATCTGCCTAATTTTTGGACAGGAAGTGTAATGCAATGTTACGTAGATGGAAAAAAGCTGTCCTTGAAACAGTCTTGATATGTTTATCAAAAGAGAGCTCAGGGTCCAGAGTAATGCCAAGGTCATTCAGTTTTATTTGAGACGACTGTACAACCATCAAAATTAATTGTCAGATTCAGCAGAAGATCTCTTTGTTTCTTGGGACCTAGAACAAGCATCTCTGTTTGATCAGAGTTTAAAAGTAGAACATTTGCAGCCATCCACTTCCTTATGTCTGAAACACAGGCTTCCAGCGATGACAACCTTGGGGCTTCACCATGTTTCATAGAAATGTACAGATTTGTGTCTTCCGCATTGCATTGAAAGTTTACATTATGTTTCCGAATGACATCAATGAGGTGTGAAAACAATTGTGGTAACTAAAACGGAACCTTGAGGAACACCGAAATGTCCAGTTGATTTGTCAGAGGACAAACCATCCACAGAGACAAACTGATATCTTTCCGACTTTGTGAAAATCAATATAGACTTTTAATACAACAGTATCATAAGCCGGAGCGGTCCGCGAAACACACACCCTTTTTCAGAGCCCTCGCCCTGAGTTATACACCTACCATATAAGTCCCTCCCATATGCAAATTAAGTTACATCCCAATCCATGCTTCCTGCTTGTTCAGCCCAATAACGCCCCCATCTGCTTTCCATTAGATCCTAATGGTGACAAGACCCTTGCTTTGACCCTTCACTCAGCTTAATGCATTCTCCTGTTTGTGTGTTATCTAGGGTCAGCAGACTATGTGTCTCTTCTGTTTTTAGCATGCTCAGCTATACTAAAAATACTATACATTTCTCTATGCTATAGGCTTGCTTTATCTCTGTAATTAACTCTGTGTGTCTTTTGTATGTGTCTTTCATCTCCTTTAGCTTTAGGGTGCCCAGCTGTTCTGGTCGCCTTCTCTTCATATGGTTGTCTAAGATCAAACAGACTTGTCTCCTGTGATGTGATTGATGTCTGTAATCCATCAGTTGGTCCTTTGGCTGACCCCCTCCTTAGACAACCTCTGACCTTTGTATGTCCAGCTGCCCTAGGCGTCTATGTGTTGCCCTCTCCCATGGCCCCACTCTGGCTTCCTGTCCTATACAATAGACAATGTATTTTACCAGAACAGGAAATGAACCCATAAGTGTATCTCTCTTGTGTTACTATAATCATGAATATAATCTCTCCCACATAACCAATTTCTCCCACATAACCCCCCTCTGGGGCTAAATAGCCCCATAATAATTCAAATATAACCCTAGGACGGTGAATGAGAATACCTGTGATAGACAATAAAACATAAAAACAGAGTAACACATATAATACCAACTGAACCAAACATCTCTAGTATTTCATAAGAGTAAAAGATCCAGTTATGTATAGAAACAACAAAAAATAATACATTACATTTTGTTGTAGCATGAGCACATAAGTACATAACCTCAGGCAAGGCTATCTTAGTTTATGTGAAAAAGAAAAAATATTTCAAAATAAAAGTGACACATCATTTTAAATTTAAGCTATCAACACGATCCTCCCTCTCAGACACCTCTCGAACAAACAGGATACCAACCTCTCTTAAAAGATTAAGGACATGGTCCATAGACACTTGTAACCGGGATATCCCACTGTTACCTTCATGTTTTGAAATTAACCTAATATTTAGAAGGCAAAACCAACTTCTAATTAAAAGAAATAGTCATTGATATACCTATCAAAAACATTCAACAAAACATACTAAAACACAAGACCACAAGCAAAATATAAATATTAAAACCATACATAGTACCCCTGTATTTACTATGAAAAATACCCTTTTTGTGGATATGTATCAGTTGACTGTCCTATGAATTTGGAATGTCAGCATATACATGTAAACCATCCTTATGAAAACCCTGGCAAGTTGTAACCACCTCCAGAGACCACTCCATACAGGCAGTTTGGATTACCAAAAGAGCAGTCAAGGGGTCCACCAACCACATTGCATAACTGTCCATTTCCATCAGTATAGTGGCCTGGCCTACCCGGCACAGGATCAACTATCACCGGAGTGTCAGCTCTACTTACAAACATCTGTTTAATCGTTGTCTGGATCACAAGTGATTTCACCCAGGGTAAAACACAACAAAATACAATACCCAGAGCCAATAACCCCCTCCCAGCATAAAGGCCATCCTAGCAAACATGGCTCCCCATTTCCCCAATGCTAAGTCCAACCAATCCCAAACATGAGAGTCCACCCCAGCATTTTCCTTAACCTCTTCTCTTAACCCTTTAAGTTTAGCCATAGTGATTGCAAAGAATCCATTAGGCGCAGTGTTATTGGGAATAAAGGTGCAACAATCATCCCCGAACATAACAAACTCCACCCTTCTCTGCCAAAAGCCAATTGAGAGCCTGTCTATTTTGCCAAGACATTTTACTGGTATCCTGTACCTGTTCCCCCAACGCCGTTAGAGCCGAGTCAGTATAGTTAATGAATCTCTGTTGGTTATAGTATATATAATTAATCCACTCTAAGTTCTTATTTGGTGTTATCCACAAAAATATAGATTCAAATACAGATTTAACTTCATCTCTTGCCTTGAACTCCTGAGGTACCCCTCTAGGCTGTCCAATTACATCAAGGTATACCTCAGTGTCTTTCTCATACGCCCTCTTAACTCTATAGTTAACACAGTCATCATGGGGTGATTCAATAATGGTAACCTGTTGAATTGCTCTAACTAAGGTACAAAGACCCGTCCACCCATCTGGCAGTACATTCAACAGTTTGTTATTTCCACACATCCAGAAACTATCCGCAATACCCCTGTCTTGATTGTTTAGCATAATAAGAGGTGGCGCAACCTGAGTTATTTTACCACACAACCCTTTTCTATTCCTCACCAACTCCTGCAGTCTCTAGTACCCAAATAGTATCACATTCCACAGTGGTGTTTCCTACATAAATACCTTCGGTGTTATGGCTGTAAAAACATTCACATTTACCTTTAATCACAGTGTTTCCATCTAACAAAGGTCCATTTCATTCAGTTCAAATGTTATAGACAGCACAATCCTTGTCACCCAACCCAGTGTTGTTCAACACAGTCCTTCCTCTAGTGCTCCCTTGGGCAATCCTACATTCTATGTCACACAAGGGAATAGAATACTTTCTGTTGGTACAATGATAATTTTTCCAATTTGCACAGTCTTTAAATGATGCTGGTTCAGGAACTATCATGAGATCCGACAAAGGTGATTTACTACACAATATACAATTGTCCATTCTGTGCTTGTTTGCTGTATACCTAGCCCATTTGTACCATTCATTTTTCACCTCTTCTTCCTGTGTGGTGTCCTTGAACGATTCTGAATCTGATACATCTATATCTGTCATCTTGGCAATGTTCTTGTCATGAGGTGGGTCATTAGAGTTTGAACATTTTTTTCCCTCCAAATGTCAACAAAGAACCCTCCTGGTTCTGATGCTTTCTAGCTACCACAGGCTCTTCCTGTTTAAGTATTGGCGTAAGACCAATTCTGAATGAGTGAGGAACTACTCCCTTCAGTCAATCTTGTTCTCATTATTTCCAACTATTAATATTTCACCTTCAACTGGTTCAATCTGATTCATGGTGAGCACCCACTCGTCCACTTCTTTGGTTAACGTCAGGTCACATCCTTTTGAGTCCCAAATGACTTCTCTCTTCTTTTGATGATATGTCCATCCACGAATGCAATCTCCGGTAAGGGTTTGATCCTTTTGTCTTCTGTTTTCCTGTTTCAGTTATATGTTGAGGTGGAACAAAGATTCTAACCTTGTCAGTCTTTTTAGATTGTTTGACTGGTCCCTCTCTTCTCTTCCTGTTTCCACCCTACATCTTGATTGTGCGTGAGTCTGTTGTTGTTATACTAGTGTTCACTGTTACTTCTGTTATGTCTATGTCATTGTTCTTCTGTTGTTCTAACTTCAATTGTTCATTATGGAGACAATTCAAGAGCTGAAAAGTAAATTTTTGGGGAAATTGCCATTTTCTTCAGCTCACTCGACTTTTCCTTCTCGTTAGTGGGGTCTCTCCTTCTTTCCTCCCCTGAAGCTCCCTCCTCAGGCCGGACTGGGCTTCCATTTGGAAGGTGTCCATTTCAGGGAAGAGATGTTCCCATTCATTAGGCAATAACTCGGAGCCCCTCTGTAGAGGGCTTCTGTCAAAGAGGCCTGCCCCAACAGGTATATCATCAGGAGTGGCAGACATGTTACCCCCTCCCACTTCTGGGCTTTCTGGCCATACTGGAGGAAACTTTGGTCGTTTGTCTCTTTTCTTTTCAGGCTCTTTTCCCCTTGTGCTTCTTCGGAGTGTGTTAGCTGATGCACTCTTTGTATTTGGTCTGCCATTTTCTTGAGTCCTTCTCTCCGTCGGGATTCGGGTGCAGTGGTTTAGATGATACCACGTCTTGCTTCCTTTCACTTGGACGGCCGTGTTTGTGGCCGTTGCCACCTCGTAGGGTCCTTCCCTCCTCGGCTGATCCCACTTCCTTCCGAACACTCGACCGTCTCCTGGTATCACTGGGAGAGGTCCTTCTGGTCTCCTTGGATCATCAGATGTGGAACCTCTCGTCCTGGTTCAGGTTTCTGCCTTCTTTCTGTGGGGCATTCATACTTAAAGACTTATGGCCTCTGTTCTACGATTACACCATACATTCTCTTACTTCCATCACTCATCACACAAACTGACATTCCAGCTGAAGCTGGAGAACCCTTCTCCATCTGGTTTCCTAAACAAAAGACTTGGAAAACAAAAGACACAACATAACAGTATTGACAATGTTATGTGTTATGCTTGACTGTATTCATAAATACTGAAATCTAAGACCATGACAATTCCCACTCTCTCTTCACCCGACTCTATGCTTTCAGGATGTGTTTCTGCTGGACTCTACAAAAATGGAGGCCCTAATTAGCTTCCTCATGCTTTTATCCAGTCTTCCCCTTTCGGCCACAGGTTCTGAGAGGTGTTCCCATGTCATTTTTTACTTAGTTCCCCAATTGCTCTATATCAACTGATAAGCATGTGCATAACCTTAATCAACATTATTTCTTCTTGAAGTAATTCAACACTGAATGGGCTTCCACATCGAGCCTTCAACATGTGGTTTAGGTACAACTACCCTAATATCTATCCTTATTCATATGATACATTATCAAATAAAACAAATAACCCCCAAACTCAACCCAGTATGTCTACAGTAGAATCTAGTCTCTCTCTCTCTCTCTCTCTCTTTTGTTTTGTTTCACGTCCTCTGTCATGGTGTTTTCAAGCTCTCCCAGTATTCAGCTGGACCTTACTTCTTGTGAAACTTATGCACCCATCAAAGAGAGACATGACGATCTTTACCACTGCAGGTACTGTAAGAAGTATATCCCCAGCCCAGTGTATCTTGATGTACACTCAGTCTCCAGAATTCAGCCCATGCCCTTCCATCTGGCGTCTTATGTGCTCTTTTCCTGGGAACATATTACTAACACTTTGGGTTATTTCCTGACAACAGACTTTCTTAAATAACGGCCCTATGTAAACATTCTGTTATGTAAACAGTCTGTCTCAAATACCTGGCCTCTTGTCACAAAAATATTCATAATGATAGCCAAATTATGGTCCCTACAGCAACTGCTGTAAGAATTGCATGTTTTCTAGTTGAAAGAATATCCAATCCTAACAAAACTAAGTCCTAAGCTTCTTCAAAATGCCCCTACTTATTACTTTTACCATAATCGAGGTGTGTGTAATGTTCTATTTATTTTTAGAATTGTCCCTATACCCTTACAAGACCAACTGTCCTTCCTTTTCTGTGAATTATCTTGTCTATTAATATACATTGTTTCTAGAAATAACACCCCCCCTTTGTTACCATAACACAGTCAATTTATATCAGTCTCCTCTCAGAAAAATACTCTTATTTTCCTCAAAACAAAAATAAATTGACCAAACTAGAAAAATAGTAAAGTAAATTATAATAACTGCATATTTGCAATAAATTACCACTATTTGTAATGTCTCCTTCATCCTTGGGTGTTATCACACAACAGACTATACTTTTTATTCAATTACTTATGTCATTCCAATGTATCACTCCAATTACAATGATATTGTAAAATAAAAGAAACAAAAACCTTTAATTTAATATTCTGCAAGTTCTGTCAACCAACCTGTCTCAGGATTAGTTTACAGAGTTTTCCCATATTCAAAACATAACTAAGTGTTGTTTATAAATTATCCAATCCAATATTCAGGATAACAGTCCTTAGTGTTTACTTTAACTCAAATTTTACCTATATAATACATCATCCCTTTAATATTAACTTTATACTAAAAACTTTTAGTACCAGTAACATCTATTTTATCATGCGCCCTTTTGCCTCTGTTTTTCTGTCATGAGCAGCCTGGTAACAAAAGGTCATTATCCCCTTTAGTCTTTCTTCTCCCAGTACATAGCACTCCAGAGACAGTTCACAGGTCATCAGACACAGTTGTCCCACACTATTCAGCCAGTAGGGTGGGTTTGAGTTTCACACACACTTGGTGTGATGATAATGCTTGGGAGAGACTAATGCATTCTGACATTACATTTCCATGATAACTCCCTTATTCTACTGGCAATCTCTCAGATGAGCTACAGATTATGTAGTTATCAACATAACCCTTGCAGAAACTCCCGCTCCAATAACCTATTTGGAGTAACTGTTATCCCTTGTTTACATATATTTCCATTTTATATGTAGAATGAACAATGCACATTTTGTATTTACCCAAAGACCATAACCCCAGGGAACTGATAATCTCTCCTATGAACCCATGTTTAATAAAAATAAACCTATTTGAATAACTAGTCAATTCAAGATTACCTCTTCATCTTTTTCCCCAAGGACAAAATAGAATTACAAAGTGATGGTACACTTTGAATATAGAATGGTGTTGCTCAATCATTTTATAATTCAATCCCACCTGTTCCAACAATTTCTAGTGAAGTTGATCAGTTTTCACAGGAAATTATTAGGGTTCAGGGCATTTGACACCATTCAAATGTTTTCACTCTCTTTTCTTTAGAAACATCTTAACCACACTTTCAAAAGCACTTCCATCCTTCTGCATACCCAGTCTAAAACTGAATTGAATAAACCATTGAAAATGTAACCCCTTTTCTTCTGGAAAAGAAATGTACATGTCGTTAACATTCACAATATTACCCTTTAAATCATCAAGCCAATAATAGTATTACACATACTAAAATTCCCTCACTTTTCCCGAGCATGCGACAGAAGCTCCAGCCATGCACAGAACGCACAATTCCTCCCTGCTCGGCCATCTGTATCCTACCCTTAGAAACTGAAAACACCCATACACTACAATTTGCTCTTCTTCCAACCACCTTCACCACGTTCTGCAATCCTTCATATACGTTTATTCTCCGTATTTTGACGCTGCTAACAACAACTTCCTCCACGCATTCAATCACCATTGTAACCGCCATTTTAATACAAAACGACTCCAAGTGAGGCTATTTGTAAATTACATCGGTACCTTACTAGAAGTTAGGTAAAACGTGATCTAGTACGTATTTTATCACATATAAACTGTACTCTCTATGAACCACTTTTTGATCAATCAGAGACTATACACCGCTTGGAGAAAACTCCATTCATACTTACCTTAGAACGATCAGCCGCTGTTCTTTTGAAAAGGGTGCTACCGCATTCCAGTGTCATCTTACACAAATTTTTCCCCCACCCTTCCCCCATCGTAATGCATTTCTGATGATAGAATGTTAATTAACATTAAAACGCTGGTAAGTTAAACTTTTTGTTATGGTTTTATGTGATTGTTCCAATTCATTCCTGTTTACCGGGCAATGTTACCCTACATTATCTGGTTTGCTCCTTCATATTCAAATTGAATTGGCAGAATTAACGTTCGCGTCTTTCAGCGTCTCTATGGCTTTATTACATTTCGCTATCCCTATATTCCAGGAAGAAACAATCCGTTTGTTTCCATGATACTATTTATTTTCCCTAAACACTCCCATCGCATTATACACTTTATTTACTATTTCCCAAGGCAGATCTACCCTACTTTCTCAAATAATAATTTATTAGTCACATCACTTAATACCCCTAGTAAAACCTATTCTATAATGTCTACAACTGTATTACTGAATTTTACAGAAGCCTTCATGTCTTATTCTAGTACAGCACCTCAAATATCACTGTGTTTTTATCTTTGCTTATACTATTACTTTAACTTTATTCAGTGTATTAAATCCTATTTCATATAATTTTCCTTCTAATACAGCTTATTTATAATGTAATGCACTTTCTTATCTCTCTATTTATCCGCTTGCTATTTTCTCTCTTAGCCTATTTTACTGTTTAATTCCTGAGGCTATTTTTAAATTGCAGCCTCCTATTTCGTTTACGGGGCTCGTGATATTTTTAATATGTATTCTAGACTTCTATTTTCATGCACTTTTCTCACTTTATTCTTAACCGCCTAGATTTATTTTAACCAGTATATTTTAATCTGTATATTTTTAAGTTATTTCTTCCTACTTCGCATTGAGAGTTAAATGCGCACTCTTTCTCAAATTACACTTAGTTAACTGTCAGAGAGGCCCGTGCATTCCCAGTTGGTCACAGACACACAGCCTGTTCTTCCTCTTCTTTCTAATCTGCTCATTCATCACAAAGAATTATATTATAGCATTCATTCAATCCCTTCGTTTTTACCTAAAAACGAAATAGTTTATTACCTAACTTAATTCACTTCCTCAACATAAGCTGGTATTATCCTATAGGATTTTTCACGCATTCCCTTCGTTTTTACCTAAAAACGACCTATAGTTTATCCCCTAGCTTAATACACTTCCTCTACATAAACTGGTATTATCCTATAGGATTTTTACGACATGACGAGACTACTGTCTAATCGGATCAGCTTGTCTTCATATCCTATTCATCCACCCCGTATTGATCTTTATTCTACGTTAGAGCAATATCGTGGCGCGACCTACTGATTTATAAACCCCCGTTTAGCTAGACGGAGCGTTTTGTATTCGCAGGATTTCCTTTTTCAGTTGAACGTCGCACAATCAGGCCAGCGTTCTTTCTGTGTTTTAAATATTCACCCGTACAGTCCTTCATTTTAAAGCGGTAGCCATGTGTATTTATTTACTAAATACTCATCCGTACAGACCTTTTCCTTGAAGCGGTAGCCATGAATATTTCCCTATCTACTTATCAATAAAGTAGCCTACCCATACAGTCCTTCAGCTAAATATTTTGAAGCGGTATCGTAGGATTTCTATAATTACTTAATTTATTCAGACCTTATAAGCAGGTAGTTGCAGCCCTGTGCCCAACATGCCGAATAACACACCTGACACCGTTCACAGCCCCCGCCTACTCACTCACTAAACATGCATGCACATTCATTATACAATTCCCAAGCTTACACACATGCATGCAAATTCATTGAATTTCAAAAAGTTCTTTCGTTTCTATAATTTTTAGGAAATTTTAGAGAGAGAGACCTACTTGACGCTCCTCTTGCTGAGGCAGGATCTCTGAAGCGATCTACGCAAACATTTCACTGTTGTCTTACCTTAGCTGGGTGGCCACCCTTGTTTGCCCAGATCGTCCAAAGATCCCGCTGCCAGCCAAGAACGTTTTTCAGTCCCTGACTCTCCTGGCAAAGCTCGCCAAGTCTGTGGTGGCAAATCGGTTCAAAAATGACACATCCAAGAACTTTGTGAAAATCAATATAGACTTTTAATACAACAGTATCATAAGCCGGAGCGGTCCGCGAAACACACACCCTTTTTCAGAGCCCTCGCCCTGAGTTATACACCTACCATATAAGTCCCTCCCATATGCAAATTAAGTTACATCCCAATCCATGCTTCCTGCTTGTTCAGCCCAATAACGCCCCCATCTGCTTTCCATTAGATCCTAATGGTGACAAGACCCTTGCTTTGACCCTTCACTCAGCTTAATGCGTTCTCCTGTTTGTGTGTTATCTAGGGTCAGCAGACTATGTGTCTCTTCTGTTTTTAGCATGCTCAGCTATACTAAAAATACTATACATTCCTCTATGCTATAAGCTTGCTTTATCTCTGTAATTAACTCTGTGTGTCTTTTGTATGTGTCTTTCATCTCCTTTAGCTTTAGGGTGCCCAGCTGTTCTGGTCGCCTTCTCTTCATATGGTTGTCTAAGATCAAACAGACTTGTCTCCTGTGATGTGATTGATGTCTGTAATCCATCAGTTGGTCCTTTGGCTGACCCCCTCCTTAGACAACCTCTGTGATCTTTTCCTCAAAGAAGTTCATGAATTTATCACTGCTGAAGTTAAAGACATCCTGTCTTGGGGAATGCTGCTTTTTTAGTTAGCTTTGCGACAGTCTCTTTGACACTACACGTTACTGTCTCTCCAAGCTAGTCGGAAGACTTCCAGTTTGGTGTGCCGCCATTTCTGTTCCAATTTTCTGGAAGCTTGCTTCAGAGCTTGGATATTTTCTGTATACCAGGGAGCTAGTTTCTTATGACAAACGTTTTTTGTTTTTAGGGGTGCGACTCCATCTAGGGTATTGCGCAAGGTTACATTTAGTTCCTCAGTTAGGTTGTTAAATTATTTTTGTACTCTGACTTCCTTGGGTAGGCGGCTGAAGTCTGGAACGGCATCTAGGAATCTTTGGGTTGTCCGAGAATTTATAGCACGTTGATCCTTGGTTGGGGTCTGAGCAGATTATTTGTTGCGATTGCAAACAAAATAAAATGGTGGTCCAATAATCCAGGATTATGAGGGAAAAACATTCAGATCCACAACATTTATTCCACTGGACAAAACTAGGTCCAGAGTATGACTGGCAGAGTAAGTCCGGAGACATGTTGAACAAAACCCACTGAGTCAATCGCTCTGAAAGTCTTTTGGAGTGGGTCTGTGGACTTTTCCATGTCAATATTAAAGTCACCAAAAATGTGAATATTATCTGCCATGACTATAAGGTCCGATAGGAATTCAGGGAACTCAGTGAGGAACGCTGTATATGGCACAGGAGGCCTGTAAACAGTAGCTCAAAAAGTGATTGAGTAGGCTGCATAGATTTCCTGACTAGATGCTCAAAAGATGAAAACATTTTTTTTTTGTAAATTGAAATTTGCTATCATAAATGTTAGCAGCACCTCCGTCTTCGCGGGATGCGCAGGAAGAAATGGCAGCTGTTTTACGGGCACCAAATCAGTTGTTTTTTTCGCATTATTTGTAACTTATTAAGTACATAATGTTTCTGCAACCATATCTTACGGCAAAAAATAGCTTCTGGATATCAGGACCGCGATCCCTCACCTCAGATTAGACTAAGATTTTTTCTTCAACAAACAAGATGCAGGCCTCTCGGGTGGCGCAGTGGTTAAGGGCGCTGTACTGCAGCGCCAGCTGTGCCATCAGAGACTCTGGGTTCACCCCCAGGCTCTGTCGTAACCGGCCGCGACCGGGAGGTCCATGGGGCGATGCACAATTGGCCTAGCGTTGTCCGGGTTAGGGAGGGCTTGGTCGGTAGCGATGAGACAAGATAGTAGCTACTACAACAGTTGGACACCATGAAATTGGGGAGAAAAAGGGGTAAAAAAAAACAACAAAAAACAAACAAACAAACAAGACGCAAAAGACAAACACCCGGCAGGGCCGACATCCCCGTTATTTGCAAGAGGAAGCGACGCAGGTACAGAGGACACATAGCCGGATGCCTGGTCAGGACCCGGTAAAGGCGAGTGGGAAAGCTGCCATTACTGTCAATACTACTTGCCAACGTGCAATCATTGGACAATAAACTAGACGAGGTACGATCATATCCTACCAACGGGACATCAAAAACTGTAATATCCAGAATCGTGGCTGAATGACGACATGGATATTCAGCTAGCGGGATACACGCTGCGCCGGCAAGATAGAACAGCACACTCCAGTAAGACGATAGCACACTCCGGTAAGACGAAGGTACTCCATTAAGTTTTCTGACGACACAACAGTGGTAGCACTGATCACCGACAACGACGAGACAGCCTATAGGAAGGAAGTCAGAGACCTGGACGGGTGGTGCCAGAATAACAACCTATCTCTCAACGTAACCAAGACTAAGGAGATTATTGTGAACTACAGTAAAAGGAGGACCGGGCACGCCCCCATTCTCATCCTCAAAAGGTTCTACAGCTGCAACATCAAGAGCATCCTGACTGGTTGAGTCACTGCCTGGTACAGCAATTGCTCAGCCTCTGACCGGAAGGCACTACAGAGCGTAGTGCCTACGGCCCAGTACATCACTAGGGCTAAGCTGCCTGCCATCCAGGACCTCTACACCAGGCGGTGTCAGAGGAAGGCCCTATAAATTGTCAAAGACCCCGGCCACCCCAGTCATAGACTGTTCTCTATGCTACCGCAGGGTAAGGGGTACCGGAGTGCCAAGTCTAGGACAAAAAGGCTTCTCAACAGTTTTTACCCCCAAGCCATAAGACTCCTGAACAGGTTCTCAAATGTCTACCCGGACTATTTGCATTGTGTGCCCCCCAACCCCTCTTTTTACACTGCTGCTACTCTGTTTATCATATATGCATAGTCACTTTAACTATACATTCATGTACATACTACCTCAATTGGGCCAACCAACAAGTGCTCCCGCACATTGGCTAACTGGGCTATCTGCATTGTGCCCACCCACCACCCACCAACCCCTATTTTACTCTACTGTTACTCTCTGCTCATCATATATGCATAGTCACTTTAACCATATCTACATGTACATACTACCTCAATCAGCCTGACTAACCGTTGTCTGTATTTAGCCTCGCTACTTTTATAGCCTCACTACTGTATATAACCTGTCTTTTTACTGTTGTTTCATTTCTTTACCTACCTCTTGTTTACCTAATACCTTTTTTGCACTATTGGTTAGAGCCTGTAAGTACACATTTCACTGTAAGGTCTAAACCTGTTGTATTCAGCGCACATGATTTGATTTGGTTACTAGTTTAAGGAGGTGAGGCCTCATTTAACACAGTAAATTCATCAGGCTTAAGCCATGCTTCAGTCAGGCCAATCACATCAAGATTATGATCAGTGAATAGTTAATTGTCTATAACTGCCTTGGAAGATTCCTCTCATAGCTTGATTTCCGACCCTACAGGGATCAATGACACCTTCAAATCTTTCTATTCCTTCCTGTATATGTCTGAATTTCCATCAGATACTGCCAATATGACCACATTTTTGGGTGAACTGGAGACTCCCACAGTTAAGGCTAAAACTGCAGATGACCTTGATTCCCCTCTCAGCCTTGAAGTTATTCAGTCTATCAAGTCAGTGCAGAGCAGCAGGGCTCCAGGGTCTGAGGAGTTCTTTAAGAAATTCTATACCAATTTAGATAAAAGTAAAGGGGCTATGTATAATGACTCACTTGAACGTGGCTCGTTGCCACCTACCCTAACACAGGCTTCAATAGTGCTTCTTAAGAAGGGAAAAGACCCCACTTCCTGTTCTTCATTTAGCCCCAAAAGTCTCCTTAATGTGGATGTAAAGGCGAAGGTGATAGCGAGGCGTCTGGAAGTCGTCTTACCAGGACTCATATCACAGGAACAAACCGGCTTTATAAAGGACAGATATTCCTTTTTTTAACATTCAGACGCTGTTTAACATGATTTATTCTAAACAATCCTCCAACTTCCCGAGGTGGTAATCTCCCTAGACGCAGAGAAGGCATTCAACAGAATTGAGTGGGAGTACCTATTTGCTGTTCTTAAAGTGTGGATTTGGATAGAAATTTAGCTCATGGATCAAGCTCTTGTATACATCTCCCCAGCCAGTGTCTGTACCAATGACACCTGTTCGGATTATTTTGCCCTGGAACGTGAGACACGCCAAGGCTGCCCACTGTCCCCTTTATTATTTCTCGTCGTCGATGAGCCCCTTTCAGTAGCTTTACAGGCATCCTCCTCCTTCCAAGGTGTAACACGGGAAGGAGTTGAACATAGAGTAACAAATCATCTGCATATTATGATAATCTATGTAAATAACCCGGTAACTTGTTTACTTTCGATCCTTTCTACTCTGGAGATCTTTGGCTCCTTCTCCGGTTACAAGCTGAATCTCCAGAAAAGTCAGTGCTTCCCAGTCAATCCAGCAGCGCTACAGCTCCAACAGACAGACTTGTCCTTTCAGCCGCTCTGGTTTCAAATACCTTGGAGTGAACGTAACTCGTTCATTACATGCTCTTTTTTCGCTCTCCTTCGTTCGCAAATTAAAACAGATTTTCCAATAGGAAGGATTAATACTGTAAAAAGGATCAATCCTCTAGTGCTTTCCACACTTAAGATTTGGTACCAGTTTTGACGACATTTATAAATTCTCAGCTGCATCTACTATGGGTCCTATTGATAAAATACACAGATAGATCTGAGAAATTACTGCTTTCTGTCAAAGTAATAGAGTCAATATGCCATTCCAGGCTTGGCAAGGGGGTGGGGCAGGGAAGCCAGAAAATTGGGAGGAGACACAATGCCTAATGCCTAGGTAACGGAAAAAGTGAGATGGAGGCAAAGAGTATTTAAAGGCCAAGTTGGGAAAACTAGAAAAAAGTATATTTACACAAGTCTTGGAAGGACTTAATACTTTCTCTTACTGGACAAGGAAATGTACAGAAAGCAGTCATTTCTCAGATCTATCTGTGTATTTTGTCATTGAACAAACACTCCACTAACAATTAAATCCGCTTGGGAACAGGAAATGGGTGTTGAATTTACACATGAGTGGTGGGATGAGGCGATTGATAGAGTACGCTCCACTACATCTTGTGCTCGTCTTGGTCTCGTACAATTAAGGTTTTACTGAGGGTGCATTTTTCCAAATCCAGATTGGCTGGCTGTCACGACTTCTGCCAAAGTCGTTGCCTCTCCTTGTTCGGGCGGTGCTCGGCGGTCGACGTCACCGGTCTTCTAGCCATCATTGATCCATTTTTCATTTTCCATTGGTTTTGTCTTGTCTTCCCACACACCTGGTTTCAATCCCATTCATTCCCTGTTGTGTATTTAACCCTCTGTTTCCCCTCATGTCTTTGTCAGAGATTGTTTTATGTCAGAGTTGTTTTATGGTTGTATAGGTGCGCGACGGGTCCTCGTACCCATGTTTATTTATGTATGTACATATTAGTGTTTGGAGCATGTTAAGTGGGCATTTATTAAAAGACTCCATTTACACTCCATTTGACTCTCCTGCGCCTGAGTTCCCTGCCACCTATACACATGACACTGGCATATATACAAATGTAAATTATGAGTGTGATAGATGTGACTAAGGTCACATGGTGAAACATGACATGTTCATTAGATGCTCTAAAGTACAAAATTACTGCGATTCTATTTTATATCTGAGGTGCTTGAATTTAACCTGCAGCCTTGTTCCTTGATAGCTGTTTTTGGTATTCCAGAAGACTTGTTCTCCTTGGACCCCAAACATGCCAATATTGTTGCTTTTACATCCTTATTAGCTCAACGTAGAATTCTTCTCCAGTGGAAGTCTGCTCAGCCCCCCTCTACTTCTCAATGGCTCAACAATGTAATGTTCTTCCTAAAGCTGGAGAAAAGTAAGTATTCTCATAGGGGTTCCAATGATACATTTGTTAGAAAATGGCAACAATTATATCATACTTTAATGGCTTGCAGAGGCTCCCCTCTGATAAGATGCTTTAAGATTTCCCAGTAGGTATTACCAGTAATCATTACATAATAGGTACAGTCATCAATATAATGCTATCAAGTTCAAGCAAGTTTGTCTTAGGTTTACTGATCATTTATTTATGTTTTTGTATTTTGAATCTGTATTGTTGTTTGTACCCCCCATATTCTTGTTTACTTGTTGTGAATTTTCTAGGACTAAATTGAGGGAGGGTGTGGGATGGCTATATGTGGTGATCAGGGTGGGTGGTTGGGAGGGAATCGAGGTGGGTGGACTGAGGTAGGGAAGGGACTAGGTGGGTTGGGTGGATGTGTTGTATGGAGGGAGGGTGGTTGAGATATGGTACAATCTTTGTACTTAGATTGATGTACATTTTGTAAAACTTTAATAAAAATATATTTTTTAAAAGACAACAAAAAGGGTTTCTTAAATAATCCCACAGCACCCCCTCCGCTCGCACCCCCCCTTCGCACCCCCTCCTGTCTGCACCATCCACTCACTTACAGATCAGTGATTATGTCAAGGAATTGAATGCATCACACCACCAGGGGGTGGACTTCTACCTTGTTACATCCATACGGTAGACATCATATGATAACGTGTATGTGACTTAAACATGTTCTGAATGTCTTATGTTCTCTCGTCTCTGAATGCAACCATTCTCATTGCTCTCTTTGTATTATTGCTCTCATGTAACATTATTCATGGTCCAAAGTCTTCATCATTCTAAATGATTTGTAAAGGGGCTCATGTAATATCAGGGGTTTCCAGTATGTTCCTTTACATTGTATTCTCTCCAAAGCATAGCACATAATTACTTGCATTTCTTGCCTTCATCATTCTTTGCCCTTATTATTACCAAGTTTGAGGATATGGTCATGGTAGCTTTGACTGTACCTTTTCCCTGTTTAAAATTGCTGTAATATTCTCTCCAATGACAGATGCCTTACGACTATTTTGAACTCAGCAACAAAGTTATTTTATCTATCTGTCACTCAGATAGGACACTCAAATTCAAAGGATATTACAAAAAATTGAAATCTTTCCATAAATGTGGTGTTCGAGGAAATTAGTTTTGTTTGAACACAGCAAGAACAAGACCGAAAGGATATACAGTATACCTGAGAGTGTACTAGATGAAAATACTGGTGTTTGTTGCTCTTTTAATAACATTGAAGGTGTCCTTGATGATCCAATATTATGTATTTGAAATATATTTCATACAAAATGGATGCAAGAGAAATTTGTCAAATGAGTGTTCATGCTCTTCTTCTTGAGAAAGGCTTCAAGATTGGTTGACATATTAAACCTTTTACCCATACTTAAAATAATTATTTTACAGTGTTGCTCGTCAAAGGCCGGCAAACCGTGCCAACATATCCTCCAAACCACTGCTTCCAGGGCATTGTCACTTTAATTCAACAGTTACCAGCATATTCAAAAAATGATTGACATGTTCATTAACTTTATTTTGATTAATTTATTCATACTATTTCATCCTTCCACAAGGCTATAGTCCTGGGGTTGCTACCCAGGCCGGATGGTCATTTGTTCAATTGGAATGTTTTGCCAGTCAAGGTTCACAAGTCGCTCATTGGATTGACAGGTTGCTATGGCAAACAAAAATGGTTGCTATGGAGGCTCTTCCCCTTGCTTGCTAGAAAACCACCTACTGGGTACACACATTTTAAGAAAGTGAAATGTCTGAATAATAGTAGAGCGAATTATTTATTTCAACTTTTATTTCTTTCATCACTTTTCCAGTGGGTCAGAAGTTTACAGACTCTTAATTCGTATTTGGTATCATTGCCTTTAAACTGTTTAACTTAGGTCAAATGTTTCAGGTAGCCATCCACAAGCTTCCCACAATAAGTTGGGTGAATTTTGTCCCTGAGCTATCCCTGAGCTGGTGTAACTGAGTCAGCTTTGTAGGCCTCCTTGTTCGCAAATGCTTTTTCAGTTCTGCCCACAAATGTTCTATAGGATTGGGGTCAGGGCTTTGTGATGGCCACTCCAATACCTTGAATTTGTCCTTAAGCTATTGTGCCACAACTTTGGAAGTATGCTTGGCATCATTGTCCATTTGGGAGACCAGTTTGCGACCAAGCTTTAACTTTGCTGTCTTGATGTTGCTTCAATATATACACACCATTTTCCCTCCTCATGAAGCCATCTATTTTGTGAAGTGCACTAGTCCCTCCTGCAGCAATGCACCCCCGCAACATGATGCTGCCACCCCCGTGCTTCATGGTTGGGATGGTGGCTTGCAAGACTCCCCCTTTTTCCTCCAAACATAACGATGGTCATTATGGCCAAACAGTTCCATTTTTGTTTCAACAGATTAGAGGACATTTCTCCAAAAAGTACGATGCTTGACCCCATGTGCAGTTGCAAACCGTGGTCTGACTTTTTTTATGGCGGTTTTGGAGCAGTGGCTTCCTTGCTGAGCGGCCTTTCAGGTTATGTCGATATAGGACTTTTTTTACTATGGATACAGATACTTTTGTACCTGTTTCCTCCAGCCTCTTCACAAGGTCCTTTGCTGTTGTTCTGGGATTGATTTTCACTTTTCGCACCAAAGTACGTTAATCTCTAGGAAACAGAATGCGTCTCCTTCCTGAGCGGTATGACAGCTGCGTGGTCCATGGTTTTTATACTTGTGTACTATTGTTTGTACAGATGAACGTGGTACCTTCAGGAAATTGCTATAAAGGATGAACCAGACTTGTGGAGGTGTATCATTTTTTTCTGAGGTCTTGGTTGATTTCTTTTGAATTTCCCATGATGTCAAGCAAAGAGGCACTGAGTTTGAAGGTAGGCCATGAAATACATCCACAGGTACACCTCCAATTGACTCAAATGATGTCAATAGACTATCAGAAACTTCTAAAGCCATGACATCATTTTCTGGAATATTCTAAGCTGTTTAAAGGTCAACTTTAGTGTATGCAAAAGTCAACTTAGTGTATGTAAACTTCTGACCCACTGCCATACAGTGAAATAATCTGTCTGTAAACAATTGTTCGAAAAATGACTTGTGTCATGCACAGTCGATGTCCTAACCGACTTGCCAAAACTATAGCTTTTGTGGAGTGGTTGAAAAACGAGTTTTAATGACTCCAACCTAAGTGTATGTAAACTTCCGGCTTCAACTGTAAATACATTGACTTAATCTGACTAACAGGTTGTTACATTAATCTAATAATCAGAACTGTGTATACATTGAAATTTCAATGTGAATTCTATATAGAAAAGTAAAATGTTAAGCCACAGTCCAATGACTGTAGCCTGAACAGTGACTCCTACTGGTATATGAGGAGTAATACACTTCAGTGAAAACAAGTTTACCATCCTGATGGCTAAGACCCTTTGGAAACAAGCTGTGTACATTTCAGCTGAGCTATTATGTCAACATATTTAGACATTGATCAGCTTCCATACTCATTTGCGTAGACAACCTAAATAACATTAAATAGTTGAAAGTAACTCTTAACTTTTCTTACACAAGCTGTATGTGACAGTAAATTGGGAGTGAGGTTGGGTTTATGCAGGCTACGTCGACATCTGATTTTCCCAACTAATGAAACCATTTCAATGTGTAGCTAGGTATACTATCATTCATTCATTCATGGTTGACTGGATCTTTGGAAGTTTAGAAGTAGGTACCATTAGCCCTATAAAGAGGATGCCATATTCATGATAATAATACACTTTTACCTTTGGATATTGTCTTGTATATGAAGGCTGGTTGCTTGATTTCAGATTTAATCTACCTAGTTTTTAATATGTTGGATTCACTTCTCCATCGCAACCAAAAATCCAAGTTGAAAAATAGAACTAAATCAAACTTTATTTGAAGTGCACTTAAAGTTTGATTTGATTGAGTTCTATTCTTTGACTTAGAATTTGGTTGAGATGTAGACGTGAATATAACATAATCATTCATTTGTAGACAGACTGAATTGTGAACCCAAACAAATATCAAATTGCTTTACCCCTCATATACCTGTAGTAGTCACTCGTCAGGCAGGAATTGATGGACTGGATTCACATACTGTAAGAAGAAACACTGTGCAGACCTTTTTATTGACCTGTCTTTCTAAAGCCTTCAACACTGTGGATTACTAATTACTTATTCAGAGGCTTTTATCAATTGGCGTCTAGCTGGTTTGAACATTTATTTAAAGGACAGAACGCAGTATGTTTATTGCGTGATAAATAAGGTTTTCTGGACATAACAAATGGTGTCTCACAGGGATCCATTCTTGGTCCCATTCTATTCACCAGTTGTGACTCGCCACCTGTACTAGGTCTTTGTAGCAAAATTTGAAATGGTGTTTTTTACATTGGATAAAAGTAGCGACTCAGAGCTACAAAATGGTATATCATACATTGCATTTGAGGAACAATGGGAAAGTATTTCTGCTTTGAAAGTTGATCAACTTGTAAATGCACTTTTGAGAAAATCACCTTTTAAATGTTTTGGTATCTTGTGAAGAACTATTCTTTGTATACACCCATTCAGCATTGTTTAAACCCTCTTAAGATTTAGCCCCACCCATCTATTTTTGCTCTCGGAGGGCTCACTTGACGCTATGGCCATGATTTGTTTACCTCTGGATAACATGAAAACAGCCTAACCAGCTCTGCTGGAAACATTTCATTATGCTTTTTTGCTGACGTTTACTGACACCGGCCATATTCAAGTGAGTTGTGCACACGTCACATAACGTTAGCTAACGAGCCAGCCAGCAAACGTTAGCTTGTTAAACAACAATGAACAAAGTGCTACAGTGCTGGGAGCTAACCAACCAGGTTCAATGTTAGCTAGCTAACATTGGACTCTAACCTGAACAGCACACGGCTCTGGGAAATGGATAATATGTCAGCTAGGGAGCCAACCAGATAACGTTAGCTAGCTAGCTAACAGTACACTTTAGCTTGAAATGAAACCACTTTCTGTCAAAATTAGAAACGTGTAATATCTGAAAATGTAGCTAGCTAACGATAGACTATCTTACCTGTATACATCATCATGCATGATGGACACGTCTCCCTGTCAGGAATGCCATACCACGGTTGCCCTGAGCTTGAAGATATAATCCAGAGACAGGTGCCTGGTCAGCTAGCACACACCACAGTGCCATAGCACAGGGCAATGGCATACACCACAGTACCATCCGCATACAGGTAAAACTTTTTAGTGTTTATATTTTTAGATAAAGCAATATTGTTCATCTAAAAAAAAGTTTTACCTGTATGCAGCCCTGTGGTGTATGATATTGACACCACAGCTGACCAGGCTCTGTAAGAGCTTTATTGCCCCACAGAAAGTCTTTTGTTGAACTGAAATTGATAGTTCATGGAGTTAGTATAGTATATATCATTTTCCAAATCATGTAAAAATGTATCTGATGATTTATACGTACTTTAGATGCCCTCATTGATTGTGTCCCCGCTTATAAATATCTGGGCATTTGGATTGACGAAAAGCTTTCAAAAAGCATGTTGATGAATTAGTTAAGAAATTAAGAAATAAAAAAAGGCTTCATCGATAGGAACAGGTTCTGTCTTTGGTTAAATAACAGAAAACAAATAATTCAGTAAACATTCATTCCGGTTAATGAACATTCGACATAATCTAACGTAGCAGGCGCAAAAGAAAACGCCTGAGCGGAGTTCCCACATTCGTATTTCAGTCGAAAAGGAAGCTAGTTTGAATTAGCTGTATCCCTGAAAACGCGGATACATCCGGCTGTTTGCAACTCCGCTGAGGGTGTCGTCTCTATGAATGCAGCTGCCACTGTATTGAAGCCACTGGACACAGTTTACCATAGCACATTGCTCGTTATTACGGGTAATAGTTTCAGTACACATCATTCATTGCATTTGGTATCAGAGTAGGCTTTCCCTCATTGAAGTCTCAAAGATTGACGCATTGCGCTCTTTTTGTTTATAAATCCCTCTTACATAAACTTACGCCATATCTTAACTCATTGTTAACCTTCAGACGTATAAGTTACCAGACCCTGATTCAGGGATGGCTAACCCTGGAGATCCCTTCAACCTCTACAGTTAGGTAAATCTGCATTTCGTTTTGTTGCAGCCCTCATATCTCCAAAAGTTTTAAAGTTGGTGGATTTGGTCCCTCTAGGGCAATTCCGACACAATTTACTAATGATTGTGTTATTGCTTTTATGTTTTTGTGTTTGCTTTTTATGTATTTTGTAATTGATGTACAGTGCATTCGGAAAGTATTAAGACCCCTTGACTTTTTTCACATTTTGTTTCAGCCTTATTCTAAAATTGATTAAATTCTATTTTTCCTCATCAATCTACACACAATACAGCATAATTACAAAGCAAAAACAGGTTTTTAGAAATGTTTGCAAATGTATACTTATTTTTTTAAATATCAGATTTACATAAGTATTCAGACCCTTTACTTTGAAGAAGCGATTACAGCCTCGACTCTTCTTGGGTATGACACTACAAGCTTGGCACACCTGTATTTGGGGAGTTTCTCATTCTTCTCTGCAGATTCTCTCAATCTCTATCAGGTTGGATGGGGAGTGTCGCTGCAGGGCTCTCCAGAGATGTTTGATCAGGTTCAAGTCCGGGCTCTGGATGGGCCACTCAAGGACATTCAGAGATTTGTCCCGAAGCCACTCCTGCGTTGTCTTGGCTATGTGCTTAGGGTCATTGTCCTGTTGGATGGTGAACCTTCTTGGTCCTGAGTGCTCTGGAGCAGTGTTTAATCAAGGATCTCTGTACTTTGCGTCATTCATCTTTCCCTTGAACCTTACTAGTCTCCCTGTCCCTGCCGCTGAATAACATACCCACAGCATGATGCTGTCACCACCATGCTTCACTATAGGGATGGTGACAGGTTTCCTCCAGACATAACGCTTGGCATTCAGGCCAAAGAGTTCAATCTTGGTTTCATTTTGTTCCATTCTGCTAGCAGAAGTGCAATCTTTGGAGAATAACATCGATGACCTAAGCGCAAGATTAAACTACCAACTACCATTCAAAACTGTAATATGTTATGTTTCAGAGAGTCGTGGCTGAACAACGACACTATCAACATACAGCTGGCTGGTTATACGCTGTACCGGCAGGATAGAACAGCGACGTCTGGTAAGACAAGGAGTGGTGGACTATGTATTTTTGCTAATAACAGCTGGTGCATGATATCTAAGTCTCGAGGTATTGATCGCCTGAGTTATAATATCTCATGATAAGCTGTAGACCACACTATCTACCGAGAGAGTTTATCTATATTTTTCAAAGACAGCACTCAATGAGTTGTATTCCGCCACAAGCAAACAAGAAAACGCTCACCCAAAGGCGGCGCTCCTAGTAGCCGGGGACTTTAATACAGAGAAACTTAAATCCGTTTTACCAAATTTCTATCAGCATGTTAAATATGCAACCAGAGGAAAAAAAACTCTGGACCACCTTTACTCAACACACAGAGACGCATACAAAGCTGTCCCTCGCCCTCCATTTGGCAAATCTGACCATAATTATATCCTCCTGATTCCTGTTTACAAGCAAAAATTAAGGCAGGAAGCACCAGTGTCTAGATCAATAAAAAAGTGGTCAGATGAAGCAGATGCTAAGCTACAGGACTGTTTTGCTAGCACAGACTGGAATATGTTCCGGGATTCCTCCGATGGCATTGAGGAGTACACCACATCAGTCATTGGCTTCATCAATAAGTGCATCGATGACGTACGTACATACCAGAAGCCATGGATTACAGACAAAATCCACACTGAGCTAAAGGCTAGAACTTCTGCTTTCAAGGAGCGGTGCTCTGTCCTGGAAGCTTATAAAAAATCCCGTTATGCCCTCCGACGAACCATCAAATAGGCAAAGTGTCAATACAGGACTAAGATTGAATCGTACTACACCGGCTCTGATGCTTGTCGGATGTGGCAGGGCTTGCAAACCATTACAGACTACAAAGGGAAGCACAGCCAAGAGCTGCCCAGTGACACGAGCCAACCAGACAAGCTAAACTACTTCTATGCTCGCTTCGAGGCAAATAACACTAAAACATGCTTGAGAGCACCAGCTGTTCTGGAAGACTATGATCACGCTCTCCGCAGCCGATGTGAGTAAGACCTTTAAACAGGTCAACATTCACAAGGCCACAGGGCCAGACAGATTACCAGGAAGTGTATTGCGAGCATGCGCTGACCAACTGGCATGTGTCTTCACTGACATTTGTAACCTTTCCCTCTTTGAGTCTGTAATACCAACATGTTTTAAGCAGACCACCATAGTGCCTGTGCCCAAGAACACTAAGGTAACCTGCCTAAATGACTACCGACCCGTAGCACTCATGTCTGTATCCATGAAGTGCTTTGAAAGTCTGATCATGGCTCACATCAACACCATGATCCCAGAAACCCTAGACCCACTTCAATTTGTATACCACCCCAACAGATCCACAGATGATGCAATCTCTATTGCACTCCACACTGCCCTTTCCCACCTAGACAAAAGGAACACCTATGTGAGAATGCTATTCATTGACGACAGCTCAGCGTTCAACACCATAGCGCCCTCAAAGCTCGTCCATAAGCTAAAGATCCTGGGACTAAACACCTCCCTCTACAACTGGATCCTGGACTTCCTAATGGGCCGCATCCCAGGTGGTCAGGGTAGGTAACAACACATCTGCTACGCTGATCCTCAACACAGGGGCCCCTCAGGGGTGCGTGCTTAGTCCCCTCCTGTTCTCCCTGTTCACTCATGATTGCACGGCCAGGCATGACTCCAACACCATCATTAAGTTTGCTGATGACATAACAGTGGGGCACCTGATCACTGACAACGACAAAACAGCCTATAGGGAGGAGGTCAGAGACATGACCGTGTAGTGCCAGGACAACAACCTTTCCCTCAATGTGATCAAGACAAAGGAGATGATTGTGGATAACAGGAAAAGGAGGACAGAGCACACCCCCATTCTCATCAACCTGCAGTGGAACAGGTTGAGAGCTTCAAGTTACTTGGTGTCCACATCACCACAAACTAACATGGTCCAAGCACACCAAGACAGTCATGAAGAGGGCACGACAAAACCTATTACCCCTCAGGAGACTGAAAAGACTTGGCATGGGTCCTCAGATCCTCAAAAGTTTTCACAGCTGCACCATCGAGAGCATCCTGGTTGCATCACTGCCTGGTATGGCAACAGCTCGGTCTCCGACCGCAAGGCACTACATAGGGTAATGCGAATGGCCCAGTACATCACTGGGGCCAAGCTTCCTGACATCCAGGACCTCTATACCAGGCGGTGTCAGAGGAAGGCCCTATAAAATGTCAGACTCCAGCCACCCTAGTCATAGACTGTTCTCTCTGTTACCGCATGGCAAGCGGTACCGGAGTGCCAAGTCTAGGTCCAAGAGGCTTCTAAATAGCATCTACCCCCAAGCCATAGGACTCCTGAACACTTAATCAAATGGCTACCCAGACTATTTGCATTGCCCCCCTCTGTTTGACCCTCTTACACCACTGCTACTCTAAGACCTTTGCACACCTGGATAGTACAATATTTGTACATTACTATTTGAATTGTTCTTCAGGCTCTGCCATGTCAGTTGTTGATCATTGCTAGACAACCATTTATGTCTTGCTATAGATTTTCAAGATGATTGAAGTCAAAACTAGGCCACTCAGGAACATTCAATGTCGTGTTGGTAATCAACTCCAGTGTACAGTGGGGCAAAAAAGTATTTAGTCAGCCACCAATTGTGCAGGTTCTCCCACTTAAAAAGATGAGAGAGGCCTGTAATTTTCATCATAGGTACACTTCAACAAAATGAGAAAAAAAATCCAGAAAATCACATTGTAGGATTTTTAATGAATTTATTTGCAAATTATGGTGGAAAATAAGTATTTGGTCAATAACAAAAGTTTATCTCAATACTTTGTCATATACCCTTTATTGGCAATGACAGAGGTCAAATGTTTTCTGTAAGTCTTCACAAGGTTTTCACACACTGTTGCTGGTATTTTGGCCCATTCCTCCATGCAGATCTCCTCTAGAGCAGTGATGTTTTGGGGCTGTTGCTGGGCAACACGGACTTTCAACCTCCTCCAAAGATTTTCTATGGGGTTGAGATCTGGAGACTGGCTAGGCCATTCCAGGACCTTGAAATGCTTCTTACGAAGCCACTCCTTCATTGCCTGGGCAGTGTGTTTGGGATCATTGTCATGCTGAAAGACCCAGTCACGTTTCATCTTCAATGCCCTTGCTGATGGAAGGAGGTTTTCACTCAAAATCTCACGATACATGGCCCCATTCATTTTTTCCTTTACACGGATCAGTCGTCCTGGTCCCTTTGCAGAAAAACAGCCCCAAAGCATGATGTTTCCACCCCCATGCTTCACAGTAGGTATGGTGTTCTTTGGATGCAACTCAGCATTCTTTGTCCTCCAAACATGACGAGTTGAGTTTTTACCAAAAAGTTATATTTTTGTTTGATCTGACCATATGACATTCTCCCAATCTTCTTCTGGATCATCCAAATGCTCTCTAGCAAACTTCAGACGGGCCTGGACATGTACTGGCTTAAGCAGGGGGACACGTCTGGCACTGCAGGATTTGAGTCCCTGACGGCGTAGTGTGTTACTGATGGTAGGCTTTGTTACTTTGGTCCCAGCTCTCTGCAGGTCATTCACTAGGTCCCCCCATGTGGTTCTGGGATTTTTGCTCACCGTTCTTGTGATCATTTTGACCCCACGGGGTGAGATCTTGCGTGGAGCCCCAGATGGAGGGAGATTATCAATGGTCTTGTATGTCTTCCATTTCCTAATAATTGCTCCCACAGTTGATTTCTTCAAACCAAGCTGCTTACCTATTGCAGATTCAGTCTTCCCAGCCTGGTGCAGGTCTACAATTTTGTTTCTGGTGTCCTTTGACAGCTCTTTGGTCTTGGCCATAGTGGAGTTTGGAGTGTGACTGTTTGAGGTTGTGGACAGGTGTCTTTTATACTGATGACAAGTTCAAACAGGTGCCATTAATACAGGTAACGAGTGGAGGACAGAGGAGCCTCTTAAAGAAGAAGTTACAGGTCTGTGAGAGCCAGACATCTTGCTTGTTTGTAGGTGACCAAATACTTATTTTCCACCATAATTTGCAAATAAATTCATAAAAAATGCTACAATGTGATTTTCTGGATTTTTTTTCTTCTCATTTTGAAGTGTACCTATAATGAAAATTACAGGCCTCTCTCATCTTTTTAAGTGGGAGAACTTGCACAATTGGTGACTGACTAAATACTCTTTTGCTGCACTGTACATTTGGCCTTTTGTTTTAGGTTATTATGCTGCTGGAAGGTACATTTGTCTCCTAGTACCTGTCGGAAAGCAGACTGAATCAGGTTTTCCTCTAGGATTTTACCTGTGCTTAGCTCTTTCGTTTCTTTTTATCCCCCCCAAAAATCCTTCCTTGTCTATGACAAGCATACCCATAACATGATGTTGCCACCACCATGCTTGAAATATGAAGAGTGGTACACAGTGATGTGTTATGTTGGATTTGCCCCAAACAATACACTTTGTATTCAGGACATAAAGTTAATTTCTATGCATTTTTTTGTTGCAGTTTTACTTTAGTTCCTTATTGCAAACAGGATGATTCTATACAGACTTCCTTCTTTTCACTCTGTCATTTAGGTTAGTATTGTGGAGTAACTACAATGTTGCTGATCCATCCTTACTTTTCTTCTATCACAGCCATTAAATTATATTTTAAAGTCACCACTGGCCTCGTGGTGAAACCCCTGAGCAGTTTCCTTCTTCTTCAGCAACTGAGTTAGGAAGGACACCTGTATCTTTGTATTGACTGGGTGTATTGATACCATCCAAAGTGTAATTAATAACTTCCCCATGCTCAAAGGGATATTCAATGTATTTTTTTTCATGCAGAAAAAAGCATAACAAATGTGCGTTGCATTCTGAAAATGCAGGTGTACAGACCATTACTTTCAATTTCAAGTTCCAAATGTTTATATTTAAACGGATTCGCTGTGATTATCCAAAAACGTTCAAACTGTTCAAACCACAAGCTTTCTCTCTGCGGCTCGGAGGGTGAGTGTGGCAGGAGTAGCTGTCAGTGGCATTTTCATTGCTAGGTTACATTTAAACCGGGGGAATATTTGAAGAAAAAAGCTTGCCTGAATGGAATGGCTAGCCAACATAAACAATTACGAGCCAATTAACACAAAGAACACTACTAGGGTTCTTTAACCCTTCTGCAAATCAAAATGAAAGTGAGACAGAGACTGCGAGAGACACTGTGACAGAGAATGTGACAGACAGAGAAAATGACAGACTGCAGCTACAGAGATAGCCAGGAAAGAGGACACTGCAGCTAATTCTAATGGCCCACAGAAACAGCTTAAATTGAAGGAAGAAGTAGTAGATGGTGTGAAAGGGAAACATATGTTTTGCTCTTTGTGAGACTTGGGAAAAATTATTCCTTCACCAGAGGCTGTGCAACATATCCGAAAGTGTATTAAAACTTCATGCAGATCAGTGACCACCAGGAAGCAGTATTGCTTCAGCCCTTACAAATTTTTAGGGGGAGTAGCCTAACATTGGAAGAGGCAGAAAAGCAAACAAAGGACTCCAAAATGGTACAACTGCTGACTGTATGGCAAAAAGAGGACATACCAGACAGCAAGTTTACAAGTTTAGCGCTGTTAAAAGAAAACGGATGCCCTGCCCTTCAGTCGGGTACCACCTACACCAGGGTTCCCCAACTGGCCGAATTTGGCCAGCGGATGGTTTTCTCCAAGGGATTGTAATGTAAGAAATCTGTTCCAAAGTATTCCCATGCATAATAGAGAGACACATTATCATATACAAATGTAAGCATGATTTGAAATTATTATATTTTAGTTAAACATCGTTCAAACAACATTCGTATCAAAGGGTTTTGATTTGAAGAAGGTTGGACTGGGCAGCAATGGTGCAAGTGTCATGACTGAAACGCAGGGGGTGGGTCAGAGATTGTAGGAGAGAAACTGTGGTGCACATTGTGCTGCGCTTGTGGCCTCAGATGCATCAAAAGGAACAGAGAAAATTGCCCGATACAAAGCATCCCAGTGCTGTGAGGTGGCTGTCCCTATCCAGAACAGTCGAGGGAATTCACTCCAATTGGCCTGTACTGGTGATGGAGATGGAAGAGGGCGCAGCAACAAAGAGAAATCTAATCGCCGAGGTCCTGCTGAAACGAATCAAGACCGAGAGCTTCGTAGCAATAACTCACTTCTTGCTAGATCAGCAGAATGAATACACCCCTTATCACATGCAAACACAGTTCACTTTCATAGCAACCACATACAAACAGCATGATCACACCATGGTGAGGCTGGAAGACAGCTAGTTTCCATCCTCCTCTGGGTACATTGACTTCAATACAAAACCTAAGAGGCTCATTGTCCCCCCCGCCTTCCATAGACTTACACAGTAATTCTGCCAACGTTTGGACGACGTCCTCCAACTATCAGAACTCTTGCAGCATGAACTGACATGTTGTCCACCCAATCAAAGGATCAGAGAATGAATCGAGTATTAAAAGCATAAGCTACAGCTAGCTAGCTAGCTAGTGGTGAGTAGTTGACTCAAAGCAAGAGAAAGACAATAGTTTAACAGTTTTGAACAAATTCATTTCTTTAATAATGAAAGAGAAGGTAGAGAGAGCTAGCTATATTTCTTTTCCTTTTTTCACTTTCACTTTCGTAGCTAGCGAATGCAAACACCCAGCTCAAACGTAGAGGGATGTTATGATAGCTAGGTATGATTCCAAAACTGGAACTCTTCCAAGTTAAGCTAAGCTTTTGTTTTTATTAATCTATTGCCGCCAGGGCCCATTGGTGTAACTGCTAAACTGCTTGCTGATGGTACACTGTGCTGCATTATTGTGATGGGTTTACTAACACACTAGTTATAGTAGCAATGTTGACTATGACATTAGCTAATATAGTGACAATGATTTAGGCTATGTGTAGTGGTGAGCGGTTATGATATTAAGGTTTGGCTTGGGAAAGGTTTTTTCGTCTGGTCACAGACAGTTGGTGAGTAGTCCACTGTCCACAAGCAAAGGGAAAAGGTGAGAGGAGGAGAGTGAGTATATGTGATAAGGAATTATACAATGAGCAAAGTGATCATGCTGTTTGTATGTGGCTGCTATGAAAGTGAACTGTGTTTGCGTGTGATCAGGGGTGTCTTCATTCCACCGATGGGGGCACTGGAGGCCCCAAATTTAATTTTGGTAGGTCACAAGCCATTTTTGACCAGGGTGCTAAAATGAGTTAATATATACTGAACAAAAATATGAACACAACATGCAACACTTTCCATGATTTTACTGAGTTACAGTTCATATAAGGAAATCAGTCAATTGAAATGCATTAATTAGGCCCAAATCTATGGATTTCACATGACTGGGCAGGGGCTGTGGAGTGCATTGGCCCATCCACTTAGGAGTCAGGCCCACCTACTGGGGAGCCAGGCCCAGCCAATCAGAATGAGTTTTTTCTCCAGAAAAGGGCTTTATTACAGACAGAAATACTTCTAAGTTTCATCAACTGTCCTGGTGGCTGGTCTCATGATCCCGCGGGTGTGGAGGTCCTGGGCTGGTGTGGTTACCTGTGGTCTGAGGTTGTGAGGCCGGTTGGACTTACTACCAAATTTTCTAAAACAACGTTGGAGGTGGCTTATGGTAAAGAAATTAATATGACATTTTCTGACAATTCTTTGCCAATTGCATGCTCCCTCAAAACTTAAGACATCTGTGGCATTGTGTTGTGTGACAAACCTGCACATTTTAGAGTGGCCTTTTATTGTATAACAATCATGGTGTTTAATCAGCTTCTTGATATGCCACACCTTTCAGGTGGATGTATTTTTTTGGCAGAGGAGAAATTCTCAGTAAGAGGGATATAACACATTTGTGCACAGCTGACTAGTTCATTTGCTAATGTTCAAACCAGAGTTTGTTTATTTGTTACATTGTGGTTACAATGAAGAATGTAAAATAATTAAATTAAATGAATCCTATTCCTAATTAATTAATCAGATGCGTGTTACGTGCTTGTTATTTTTACAATGCACCTATAGCGTTCTTATTTGATCAACACTAACGACTACAAGAATGTTGAGGCTAAAATATCGCTCAGATTATGTGATGTGATTGTATGTGATTATAATGTTTTCACATAGCACCCTCTTGAACTGACCCATATTGTCCTGCTTTCTAGAACACTGAGTATGTATTTATCGTCATTTTGTTTAATTAGAATGCAGGTGAACTCTATTAAAGTGCAGATTTTGTTGAGGGTCTATATTTTGAAAATGCAGTCTTTTGAAAGCTAATTTGAGTCCATGCAATTTATTATATGACTTGTTCAGCAATGTTTACTCCTGAACTTATTTAGGCTTGCCATAACAAAGGGGTTAAATACTAATTGACTGAAGACATTTCAGCTTTTAATTTTTTAGTAATTACTAAACATTTCTAAAAATATAATTCCACTTTGACATTATGGGATATTGTTTGTAGGACCGTGACAAAACATCTCACTTAAATCCATTTTAAGTTGAGGCTATGACACAACAGAATGTGGAAAAAGTCAAGGGGTGTGAATACTTTCTGAAGGCACTCTACCATAACGGCGCAGGGTCCTTCTTTGTGGAGAAGAAGAACAAAACCCTGCATCGTGTACTGACTAACGGGGCCTGAATGACATCACGGTTAAAAAACGTTACCCGCTTCCACTCATCGCCTCAGCTTTCGAGCCTCTCCAGGGGGCTACCATCTTCTCTAAGTTGGACTTCCGAAACACCTACCATCTAGTACAGATATGGCAAGGGGATGAGTGGAAGACAGCCTTTAACATGGCTAGCGGACACTACAAATACCTGGTGATGCCGTTCGGACTGACCAACTCTCCTGCTGTGTTCCAGGCCCTGTTAAACAACTTTCTCCAGGACATGTTGAACCGGTTCGTCTACCTTGACGACATCCTCGTGTTTTCCCACTCGGCTCAAGAACATGTCATCCATGTCAGACAAGTCCTCCAGCTTCTTCTCGAGAACCAGCTGTTCGTCGAAGCGGAAAAATGCAAATTCCATCGCTCCACCATCTCCTTCCTTGGGTACATCATAGCTGCAGGCAACATAAAGATGGATTCTGAAAAGGTGAGAGCGGGGTGGATTGGCTGCAACCCACCTCCAGAGTGCAGCTGCAACGCTTGGGGTTCACCAATTTCTACCGCCGGTTCATCCGGGGCTACAGCACCGGGCTTCCCCCCATGTCAACTCTCACCTCTCCCAAGGTCCCATTTACATGGTCTCCAGCTGCAGACAAGGCGTTCTTGGACCTAAAGCACCAATTCACTACCACCCCCATTCTAATCCATCCAGTTTGTGTTGGAGGGTTGATGCCTCGTATGTCGGAGTGGGGGCTGTCCTGTCCCAGCATTTGGCCCAAGAACAAAAGCTGCATCCCTAATCTTTCCTCTCCCATTGTTTTAACCCAATGGAAAGGAATTATGATGTGGGTAACCGGGAACCACTGGCGATGAAGATGGCAATGGAGGAGTGGAGGCACTGGTTAGATGGGGCAGACCATCCATTCATAGTATGGACAGATCACAAGAACCTGGATTATCTCAACATTGCCAAGCACCTCAACTCCAGGCAAGTTCGATGGGTCCTGCTGTTCACCCGATTCAACATCTACTACCGCCCGGGGTCCAAGAACAGCCTTGTTTCTGGAATGGGCTCATTCCTCTTGACTGGCCTGCCATCCTGGTTCCAGTCAGGCCCTGGCCTTTGTACGACAATGTTTTTGGTGGCCCACCTTGGTTCCTGACATCTCCACGTTCATCGCTGCCTGCACCGTATGTGCCCAGAATAAGACTCCTCGGCAAGCTCCAGCTGGCCTCCTTCAACCACTTCACGTCCCTCACCATCCCTGGTCATATATATCCCAGGACTTCATCACTGGTCTTCCCCCGTCTGATTGCAACATGGTTATCCTTACCGTGGTGGACCAGTTTTCCAAAGCCACCCATTTCATTCCTCTCCCCAAGCTACCCTCAGCCAAGGAGATGGCCCAGCTCATGGTGCAGCAAGTCTTCTGGATCCATGGACTTCCGGTGGACATGGTCTCCAACCGGGGTCCTCAGTTCTTGTCCCAGTTCTGGTTTGGAATTCTGGGCGCTGATTGGGTCGTCGGCAAGCCTGTCTTCCGGGTTCTACCCCAAGTCTAACGGCCAGTCGGAGCGAGCCAATCAGGACCTGGAGATGACTCTTCGCTGCCTGGTCTCAGCCAATCCCACCACCTGGAGCCAGCAGCTTGTGTGGGTAGAGTACGCCTGCAACACCCTCTCTTGCTAAGCCACTGGTCTCTCACATTTTGAGTGCTACCTGGGATATCAGCCCCCGCTCTTCCCAGAGCACGAGGGAGAGGTCAGCATACCCTCGGCCCAGATGTTCGTTCGCCGCTGTTGCCATACCTGGAAGAGAGCCCGGTCGGCTCTTCTCAAGACCACCTCCAGGTATCAACTACAGGCAGACCGCCACCAGACCCCAGCTCCCAGTTATCGTCTCGGACAGAGGGTATGGCTGTCCACTTGGGATCTGCCCCTCCAGGTAGAGTCCTGCAAACTGTCCCCCCGTTTTACCGGCCCTTTCTCCATCTCCAAGATTCTTAGCCCCTCTGCTGTTCATCTTCTGTTGCCCCGTACCCTTTGTATACATCCCACTTTTCATGTGTCTAGGATTAAACCTATGTCTCACAGCCCTTTGTCCCCTGCCGTCCTGTACCTGCCTGACTCTGACCTGTTCACAAATCTCTGCCTGTCCTCTACCTGCCCTTTGCCTGCCCTGTGTCTGCATCTGAGTCATATCCTGAGTCGTGATAACAGATGATGACTATGTTGAAATAAGATTGAGGTAACAACCTTTTAGTCAGGTTAAGTCAGTTAAGTGTTACTATAATGTCATTGTTTACAATGCTGGTTGAAATAAGATTGAGGTAACAACCTTTTAGTCAGGTTAAGTCAGTTAAGTGTTACTATAATGTCATTGTTTACAATGCTGGTTGAAATAAGATGAAAACAGTACTTGGTTGATTGTTTTTTTCAAATACAATATATTTTCCACATTGGTTCCACATCACAATACATTGACAAATTGCATTGAAACAACATTGATTCAACCAGTGTGTTTCTACTTGGGAAGTATCAGAATCAACCAATAGGAAGTCCTATGCAAATAACTTACATTAATTTTAACTCGGAGGTTCTGAGTTTTCAATAGTACGTGAATGCAGCACCACATATGCAGAGGATTAAAGTGTGTTCAAGTCGGACCTGAGGTAAAAGGAAGTATTATTGAACTGATGTTCAGCTCCAATGCTCATGCAGAGAATCTCTCTCCTCAGAACTAGGTCCTGTTCTTATAGATTTATAGAGATCACAATGTTGTATATGTGCCATTATGGCATCTGTGACAAAGTTACCTCCACTTTAAAATAATACATTTTCTTCTTCTGTTGATGTTAGAGAAAGAATTCTGATATTACTAGTGATTTAGCTCCACGTCAACTGCTGGAGACTTGAACCAAATCTTGTTTGTCATTATTTTATTGTGGCCACTATATGGCGGTGATATAGTTTAAAGCCATTTACAAACTAGGCAAACAAATTTGAAGAAGAAGACAATCAATGCCTTGATCATTGGCTGATCACTCCCAACCCATAGGGATCCCCACCCTATTGACAACTTTGAAATAATGGAAGCCCTCAATGGCAATGATCATGGGTTTTCTTTTACTACTGACGTGCAAAAATATAGGAGTATGTGACAAAACGCTAAATATTTCCAATAATAGTTCATTAGTATGTTTCAGATGCTATTCAATAAGGGGTAAATCCTAAATTCCCATTTACATCAATGCATGACTTAGGGGAAATGCAACATAAGCAAGTAATTCAACTAATCTGAAAGATCATATCTAGCCAAGAAGCCAATAGACGGTCACGCTATCCTACTGAAGAGTGACTCGTTCGCTGCATCAGAGATACATACTTTCCTATTGCAGAACCTATTATGCAAGATCCAGAAGGTCTTCGGAGACTCTCATGCGTTGCGCTAGCCTTCACTGTACCAAAATCATCTGTTAGCTCCGTTCACAGGCCCAGGCATCGAGGTCCCTGAGCTGATAAGCGGCTTAAAAATAAACAGCATCTTTGAATTGATATACATTGTATCCATGCTTGCCCTAGTTAGGGGGATACAGTATGATTCAAGTGTGAGGGTTTTATAGTTTAGTTGTTACTGGAAAGGATTCATCTCTTCATGGTGTATGCTAAACTGTGGAGCGCAGGTGAGTGTGGGCTGGCTGCTGGTAAATGGAGGGTGGAGAAAGAATGGCCTTAAGGTATATGATTTCTTCTCCAGCTCCGACCTGTTGAACTCTATCGATTCAGAGAAATGCTGTTCGGCATAAAAAGGTTACATAAGTTACATAATACATTGATCATCAAATGTAATCACACACTGCATATGAACTGAATTATAATGACCCATGCATTTCTGGTTAAACACTAACATACTCCGAAATATTAATGACTGATTAACTAACCCTGATATGACTTGTATTTGTAGCAAGGCATATTTCATATTTGAAATATACTTGCAAAATCACACCAATTATGAAGCACTCAAAAACAACAGTGTATACCACCAAAGTTGGCTTTTAAACACACATAACACCTTACAATATAGGTTTTCAAGACACTTACAATCGAAGCCCATGATGAACTTATGTTAAATGGAAACACATCTCCTTTTCCCTACTCTGGGCCCCAACAGGCCCAGAGTAAAATGTAGATAGTAAACCTAGTATTATTTATTTCCCCTTTCCTCGAGGGCAGCGCAGCAACCATTACTGCCCGCTCACGTGCGAGCATCATCAAGCTTCATCTGAAGCACCAAGCTTCAGCAACTAGTAGAATCAAACGGTCTTGTCATAGTCACTGTGTGCTCCGTTGCTTCTCTTCGGGACAGTCACTCATTTTAAAGGCTGGCAACATATTTACAGGCATGCGCACAAATTCCAGGTATTAGTTTATTATTTAACTTTTATTTAACTAGGCAAGTCAATTAAGAACACATTTTTATTTACAATGAAGGCCTACCCCAGTGCTGGGCCAATTGTGCACCGCCCAATGGGACTCCCAATCACAGCCGGTTGTGACACAGCCTGGAATCAAACCAGGGTCTGTAGTGACGCCTCTAGCACTGAGATGCAGTGCCTTAGACAATTGTGCCACTTGGGAGACCTTAAGTATTCCTCTGTTACCCCCTCTCCCTTCCCCCTAAGGCACATGCAAGCCCCCACACCTCAGCAACCAATAAATGGCTTGGGTGATATGAAACAGCAGTATTTGTATTCCAGTTACTAAATAACAGGTGGGCTACAACAGCTGTTAGCATGAGGCCAAAGTTAATGGCCCAGACCCATGTCACCCTGAACTGCCATGTGTTATTAAAACATGTACGGTTCCCTGAAGCAAGCGGATATGTGGTGCACCGTTTTCAATGCCCCACCTTGTGATACAACCACTCTTTCAGGATGGATGTCTTGATTATAATAGCAGAAAGGTTAAATAATGAGTATTTTGGATTATATTGTGTTGAATAGAAATTAATGGTAAATAATGAATAGTGTCACTTTGAAGTCACTTTTATTGTGAATAAGAATACTGTCAGGGGTGTGCGTACTGGTAGCGAAGTCAGGTGCAGGAGAGCAGAGAGTTGTGAACAGGCGCACACTTTATTTAGGCAGGAGAAACCAACAGACGGACACAACTGCGCCAAAACCCCCCGTCCAATTGGCAAAAGTGCCAAAAACGCGCAAACAGTCACAATAATTATGTACAAACAAATAAACATACCTCGTGACAAAACACGGAATAATACGACCACCAGTCTGGCACGTCAAAATGACACGTAAACACAAACAATATCACACAAAGACATGAGGGGGAACAGAGGAATAAATACATGCAGTGTGATTAGGGAAATGAAAACCAGGTGTGCAGGTAACAAGACAAAACAAATGGATACATGAAAAATGGAGCGCGATGGCTAGAAAGCCGGTGACGACGACTGCCGAACGCCACCGAAACAAGGAGAGGAGCCGACTTCCACCCGAACAAGGAGAGGAGCCAACTTCGGCGGAAGTCGTGACAAATAGAACATGTTTCTGAACACTTCTACATTAATGTGGATGCTACCATCATTATGGGTAACCATGAATGAATCGTGAATAATAATCAGTAAGAAGGTTACAGAGGCATACATATAATACCACCACAAAAATCGACCTCCTTTGTTATTGGTAATGGTGAGAGGTTAGTATGTTTTAGGGGTAGGAACTTTGTTCCTCTGTAACTTTCTCACTCATCATTATTCACAATTCATTCACGATACTATATTCTTATTTACAATAAAAGTGACAATGCATTATTTACCATTCATTTGTATTGGACACAACATAATCCGAAACACAACCAAAACATTCTGCAAATGCATCCAACAGGTTTGTAGTCATAAGTTTGATGTAGTCATTGTGTGCTAGGAAGATGGGACCAAATACTGATACTTTAATACACAATCATTTTCCAGTCATAAGTTTGATGTAGTCATTGTGTGCTAGGAAGATGGGACCAAATACTAATACTTTAATACACTATCATTTTCCAGTCATAAGTTTGATGTAGTCATTGTGTGCTAGGAAGATGGGACCAAATACTGATTTTAATACACAATCATTTTCCAGTCATAAGTTTGATGTAGTCATTGTGTGCTAGGAAGATGGGACCAAATACTGATACTTTAATACACAATCATTTTCCAGTCATAAGTTTGATGTAGTCATTGTGTGCTAGGAAGATGGGACCAAATACTAATACTTTAATACACTATCATTGAATTTGTCCAAATATTTATGACACCTTCAAATGGGGTGACTCGATAGATAAAGTGCTTTCATTTCTAAATGGTAAAAATATATTCATAAAACTACCCTCAAATAAAAGATGACATTCTGTACTGTCGCCTCATATAACACATTTGATCTCAAATTCTAAATGCTGGAGTATAGAGCCAAATTAAACATTTTTGTTTCACTGTCTAAATAGTGTATTATCCAGTGTTTTGTGTGACTGTTCTTAATGGGAGGCTGTTAATAGTAGGGCGCCTAGGATTGCAACATTCAAGTAACATTCAAGAAATGCAGAGGTTTTACAGAAATACTGGTTGGAGGGTTATGGAGTTCCTGCTTATTCCCTCCAGTGTCCAGAAATACTGGTTGGAGGGTTATGGATTTCCTGCTTATTCCCTCCAGTTTCCAGAAATACTGGTTGGTGGGTTATGGATTTCCTGCTTATTCCCTCCAGTGTCCAGAAATACTGGTTGGAGGGTTATGGATTTCCTGCTTATTCCCTCCAGTGTCCAGAAATACTGGTTGGAGGGTTATGGATTTCCTGCTTATTCCCTCCAGTTTCCAGAAATACTGGTTGGAGGGTTATGGATTTCCTGCTTATTCCCTCCAGTGTCCAGAAATACTGGTTGGAGGGTTATGGATTTCCTGCTTATTCCCTCCAGTGTCCAGAAATACTGGTTGGAGGGTTATGGATTTCCTGCTTATTCCCTCCAGTGTCCAGAAATACTGGTTGGTGGGTTATGGATTTCCTGCTTATTCCCTCCAGTGTTACAGAAATACTGGTTGGAGGGTTATGGATTTCCTGCTTATTCCCTCCAGTTTCCAGAAATACTGGTTGGAGGGTTATGGATTTCCTGCTTATTCCCTCCAGTGTCCAGAAATACTGATTGGTGGGTTATGGATTTCCTGCTTATTCCCTCCAGTGTCCAGAAATACTGGTTGGAGGGTTATGGATTTCCTGCTTATTCCCTCCAGTGTTACAGAAATACTGGTTGGAGGGTTATGGAGTTCCTGCTTATTCCCTCCAGTTTCCAGGAATCTTCCAACAAGGATTTCTTCAAAACCTGGGAATTTTTGGAAAGTTACTGGAATTTTGCAATCCCAAAGTGACCCAGGTAAACTTTCACGTGTAACCACAAATTAGTGTCCAAAGCAGAAGGGACTGCAATGAGCTTGTCAATTTATTGTCAATGAGAAACGCAGTCTCTGAGAGATGTGTTATGACAGTACAAACCCATTCATATGGTCTGATGCGCTGAGAATCTTATACTATTTTATGTGCGATCACACACAGTAGATGGGAAGGCCCTGAGAACAGTTTGATAGGCTGGGTGGTATCTGAACACTCCCAACCTTACCTTTCATAGGGTAAAAGCAGTGACAACATTTGATTTGATTGTCTCAGTGTGTTTTTGCACGAGTGTGTTGGTGGGATATAAGAGAGACAGAAAGAGCAGGAGAGAGAAAGAGAGGAGAGAGAGGGAAGGAGATGGGGAGTAAGGAAAGGGAGTGTAAGGTAGAGAGGAAACAATGTGTTGGATTCTCTTTAGCCTATCCCTCTCCCCTCCCCCTCTCCCCCTTGTCCTACCCCTTCAGACGCTCCCTCAAGGCCACCTTTTTGTTCCCCTGCCTGCAGTGTCATTGACATAGAGAGCTGAAAAGGGAGTCGGCAGAGTAGAGCAGGTGAGAGACGACCAACGGACAGAGATAGAAGGACCCCTGGGCTAATGCAAACACCTCATGCTACTGTGAAGGTTTGTCGGAGCACACCTGCAGCTTGCTTGACTTCCATTCGTTATCGCTTCCAATGACCAGGGAATACTGTAGCTGCAGAGTGATCCCCACAATTCACACCTCCTCCGTGGGACCCCCCCCAGTCGTCCAACTTGGCCTGAAGATGTGTTTTTGTCTACAGAAGGAAGAATCGATCAGGAAATACCTGTAATACACTAGAAAGAGAAAGAGGGTCATCTGACAATATTTTCACAATACAGGTAAGAGGAAACCTCAGCAGGAACTTTTCAACTTTTGTTGACCTTAGCTTATGTATACAGTGCAAACATATGAGATTCTCCCAACTGGTACAGGACAAAACATTTTTTGTTTTAGATTATGTTTTAACGTGTGGATCAATTAACTTCATACCAGAGCAAGTTTTTTGAGTAGAACTGTATGCTGTTGCACACCTCACGTTTCTGAGGATCAAGTTACGTGTACTTTAGAATTGGAGAACAGGTAGAGCAGCAATGGAAAAGAGAAAGGCAGTTCAACTGTCTATGCACCAGCTGACCTCAAAATACACACAGCTGAAGAACACAAAGGTCATGCTCCGGGGTGGACAAGTCATCTGGCATTTCGAGCATTCGGGGCCAGATATGGGCTGGTCAATTTTTAGCCAAAGTGGGCATGTCAACAAAAACAAAAGAGCTAAATGATTATTATCTGGCTAATAATGGAGGTCTCAAGGAATAAAATGGGCTGGTGTGGGGGCCTCAAGGGAAAACAGTTGGCTGTTGTGGGGGCCACTAAGAAAAAAAATGGTCTGTTGTGTGAGAAATTCCAGAGACGATTTCTGGTCCCAGTCCGCCTCTGGCTAGTCAGTTGAAAACAACAGCTGCTGCCCGAAAAAGTCAACACATAACTCTACCTGCTTTTCTTCGAAGAATCATAGGCACTGTAGCCTACTGCACTTAGCTTAGCTTACCATTTAAAAAGGATGACTTGGTAACACTTTAAAATAGCTTTAATGAATAAGCATTGATAAACTATTTTATATAAACTATATAAATTCGTATTTAATTAATTGTAAACATTGATACACAATGTATAAAGATTTATTCATGAAAGACGTCAAATGTTACCAATGACTGTAAACAAGCTAAGATTCCACTCTGAGAATCTGAAAAACACAACACTTAACAACACAAAATATCTCAGCTCAGGCAGCATGAATAGATTTGGAGGGCAGTCACAAAACCGCGTTACTCGGCTAAAATGGCGATAGGGTGAAAACGTGCCGCTGATATCCAAAGCGGTTCGTATAGATAGAGACAGGGCAGGCAGGGAGGGAGGGTTCAAACTTCAGGGAGCACCAGTCTGCAAAACAAAGGCTCTCCTTCCTCATGTTCCTGTGGTTTACCTAAAAAAGATTATATTAATGACTGTCAGTGGTCCCACACAATAAAATGTGCCCATAAGCACTGATATGTGGTTGGTGTTGTGGTTTGTTGACTGTTAAATAAACCTGATTGTTCCAGCTAGGAGTTAGGGAGGGTAAGCTGATCTTAGATCTGTGCTTTGGGAGTAACTTCTACCTGAAGTGCAAACAGTGGATTGGGATCGTGGGAGGTTAACAGTGGTATAACAAGTTTAACAAAGGCTGGAATTAAACCCATAGGCCACAGATAAGCTGCAGATATTCTCCTGGTCTACTTAGTTGATTATTTTACATTGTTCCCAACATCAGAGCAGTTGCTACATTGTAGTTTGCGTAGGAAGTTAGGGGATCCATCAAGACTTCTTTTGGGGGCCTCCAATTGTTTCTGTGTCTGAAATGGTGGTGGTGTGTGTGTGTGTGTGTGTGTGTGTGAGAGTGAGAGTGAGAGAGAGAGACAGAGAGACAGAGAGTGAGAGAGAGAGAGAGAGAGAGAGAGAGAGAGAGAGAGATACTGTAGATAGAGAGAGAGACAGGAGGCCTGGGCAAAGGCTGGCACTGCAGGAATGCCAACAGGTAGATGGAGCCATGAAAGGACAGGAAGAACAAGCAGACACATTGTACCAGCCGGCTGGCAGAGCTGGGCCCAGACAGAGAGGGGTAGGGCTGCTGTGTGTCAAGGGGGAACACATGCAACTCAACCCCCCCCCCGAAACCTCCCCATCACAGCTACTGTACACCTGTCCTGTACCTACTAGCTACCTACCTATCCTTCATTAGCGGAACACAGGTGTCAATCACACCCAAACCAATACCAGTAAGTTTGTCATTTGTCAGGAAGTGGCATATGTAGTTACAGTGCCTTCAGAGAGTATTCACACCCCTTGACTTTTTCCACATTTTGTGGTGTTACAGCCATGATTAAAAATGTATTATATTGAGATATTTTGTCACACACATTATCCCATAATGTCAAAGTGGAAATATGTTTTTAGAAATCTTTACAAAGTAATAAAAAATGAAAAGGTGAAATGTCTTGAGTCAATAAGTATTCAACCCCTTTGTTATGGCAAGATGAAATAAGTTGAATATCCCTTTCAGCAAGGGGGAGTTATTAATTACACTTTGGATGGTGTATCAATACACCCACAAAGATACAAGTGTCTTTCTTAACTCAGTCGCCGAGGAGGAAGAAAACCGCTCAGGGATTTCACAATGAGGCCGATGGTGACTTTAAAACGGTTTAATGGCTGTGATGGGAGAAAACTGAGGATGGATCAACAACATTGTAGTTACTCCACAATACTAACCTTGTACAGAATAAAAATTGTACAGAATAAAAATATTCCAAAACATGCATCCTGTTTGCAACAAGGCACTAAAGTAATACTGTAAAAAAATGTGGCAAAGTTATTCCCTTTTTGTCCTGAATACAAAGTGTTATGTTTGGGGCAAATCCAATACAACACATTACTGAGTACCACTCTCCATATTTTCAAGCATAGTGGTGGCTGCATCATGTTATGGGTTTGCTTGTCATTGGCAAGGACTGGGCAGTTTAGGATAAAAAAATACATGGAATGGAGCTAAGCACAGGCAAAATGCTACTAGAAAACCTGGTTCAGTTAGCTTTCCACCAGACACTGGGAGATTAATTTACCTTTCAGCAGGACAATAACCTAAAACACAAGGCCAAATATACACCAGAGTTGCTTACCAAGAAGACAGTGAATGTTCCTGAGTGGCCGAGTTACAGTTTTCATTTAAATCTGCTTGAAAATCTTTGGAAAGACTTGAAAATGGTTGTCTAGCAGTAAATCAACAACCAATTTGACAGAGCTTGAAGAATTCTTTAAAGATTAAGGGGCAAATGTTGCACAATCCAGGTGTGGAAAGCTCTTAGAGACTTACCCAAAAAGACTCACAGCTGTAATTGCTACCAAAGGTAATTCTAAGATGTATTGACTCATGGTATACAATACTGGATGGCTTAATGGCTAATGTTTGTGGTACAATAGTGGTGGTGCTATAACACTATCTGGCTATTTATCAGACTGATGGTTGGCTGGGTGACTTTGAGGCTCTGGCCAGAGGGAGGTCCCTGTAGAGGGTGCCCATCCTGACGTCTGCGAAAACTGGGAATAACAAAGAGCTCTGTGTCCATCCCTAGTACTGCCTGATGAGAGTCCCACATAACTGTTCCCCACTCACTAGAAAGATGCTTTCAACAGCTGGGCCTCATTCAGCCGGTGCACAGCGTTTGTGAAATGCTCAGATATAGATCATGTCGGTTTCCTGATCGCCCTCGTAAAAGAGGTTTCTTTAACTCAACGGCCTTTCCTGGTTAAATAAAAGTGAAATAAATGATATATTTGATGTAGAACAAAAAAGCCTCTGACAGGAAGAATGAACAATCGTGTCAGCTCTATTCATAACATTTCTATCTACAACGTTTCCCTGATGAACATTGCCCAGGGGATGCAAGAGGTTGCCTAATGACTTTACAGTGGGTTTAGTTGGTAGTAAGCAATGATGTACAGTACCAGTCAAAAGTCTGGACACACCGACTCATTCAAGGGTTTTTCTTTATTTTTGTACTATTTTCTAAATATAGATTAAAAAAAATATATTTTTGTTATGTTTAGCTCACATAATATAAGTTAAAAGTATGCATTAAAGTGTCTGTAGTAGAGTCAATGTATCAATGTAAAGGTCTCCAAAGACTGATGGCTGCACGGTGGCTTCAATACAGCGCCCCAATACGAAAGAGCTGAAATGTGAGTGGTTCTGAACACCTCCTGAGTCCGTGTTTCAGCTACAGACTTTTTGTTGCCCTGGATACGCCCATAGCAGCCACACGCCTCTGTGGTAGAAGGGAGCTGTGCTAAAGCACAGTTTGTGAGACAACATGCCGAAATAGGTTGTTCTCACGGAAACATCTCCAAAGTCCAAACGGTTTGAGCTACAGACAATGACCTCTTCATGGAAAGCTTAGACACTCACGAACACGCTCGAGTTGTCTATTTAGCTCGATGGTCACATCCGCACAGGACTCATTAGAATGGAAGGTGTTTTCTCCATAGAAGATCTTAAAGAAGTATTTCATTGTGATTAGCAAAGCTGAGCAAAGCTGGTGAAACCCTATTGTACATGTTCCAGTTCATTATTATTATGTTCCTGTTTTGGTGAAAAAAATGCTTGTGAGATGAAAAGGCCCAGGACTGTGCAATTTAGCAAAAAAAAAAAAAAAAAAAAAAAGGTAATTCTCATTTTGTCTGTCATAGTTGAAGTGTACCTATGATGAAAATTACAGGCCTCTCTCATCTTTTTAAGTGGGAGAACTTGCACAATTGTTGGCTGACTAAATACTTTTTTGCCCCACTGTAGTTGCTGTCACAAACTCCAAATTGAACACAGTTGTCACATACTATTTGAATATTCATATCCCATAGAGCAAATATTTTCTGTATTTACATAATTCTTATAAATGCTGTTTTTAAGATCAGGTTTTTGTTTGGTTGACCTCATTTTTGTTGTCACAGTATTCAACTGATGAATGTACATTTTGATGTCAAAATGCATTTGATAGGATGATTTGGATTGGGACCGAAATACAGTTGAAGTCGGAAGTTTACATACACTTAGGTTGGAGTCATTAAAACTAGTTTTTCAAACACTCCACAAATAAATTTTTTAACAAACTATAGTTTTGGCAAGTCAGTTAGGACACCTACTTTGTGCATGACACAAGTAATTTTTCCAACAATTGTTTACAGAAATAAATTGTAGACCTCCACGAGTCTGGTTCATCCTTGGAAGCAATTTCCAAACGCCTGAAGGTACCACGTTCATCTGTACAAACAATAATATGCAAGTATAAACTCCATGGGACCACGCAGCCGTCATACCACTCAGGAAGGAGACGCATTCTGTCTCCTGGAGATGAACGTACTTTGGTGCGAAAAGTGCAAATCAATCCCAGAACAACAGCAAAGGACCTTGTGAAGATGCTGGAGGAATTAGGTACAAAAGTATCTATATCCATAGTAAAACGAGTCCTATATTGACATAACCTGAAAGGCCGCTCAGCAAGGAAGAAGCCGCTGCTCCAAAACCGCCATAAAAAAGCCAGACTACGTTTTGCAACAGCACATGGGGACAAAGATCATACTTTTTGGAGAAATGTCCTCTGGTCTGATGAAACAAAAATACAACTGTTTGGCCATTTTGACCATTGATATGTTTGGAGGAAAAAGGGTGAGGCTTGCAAACCGAAGAACACCATCCCAACTGTGAAGCATGGGGGTGGCAGCATCATGTTATGGGGGTGCTTTGCTGCAGGAGGGACTGGTGCACTTCACAAAATAGATGGCATCATGAGGATGGACAATTATGTGGATACATTGAAGCAACATCTCAAGACATCAGTCAGGAAGTTAAAGCTTGGTCAAAAATGGATCTTCCAAATGGACAATGACCCCAAGCATACTTCCAAAGTTGTGGCAAAATGGCTGAAGGACAACAAAGTCAAGGTATTGGAGTGGCCATCACAAAGCCTTGACCTCAATCCCATAGAAAATTTGAGGGCAGAACTGAAAAAGGCCTACAAACCTGACTCAGTTACACCAGCTCTGTCAGGAGGAATGGGCCGGAATTCACCCAACTTATTGTGGGAAGCTTGTGGAAGGCTACCCGAAACATTTGACCCAAGTTAAACAATTTAAAGGCAATGCTACCAAATACTAATTGAGTGTATGCAAACGTCTAAACCACTGGGAATGTGATGAAAGAAATGAAAGCTGAAATAAATAATTCTCTCTACTATTATTCTGACATTTCACATTCTTAAAATAAAGTGGTGATCCTAACTGACCTAAGACAGGGAATTTTTACAAGGATTAAATTTCAGGAATTGTGAAAAACTGAGTTTCAATGTATTTGGCTAAGGTGTATGTAAACTTCCGACTTCAAATGTATGTAAATATGTAAAAATACATTACATTTATACACCTTACTTTATGATAAAATTCCACCAAATGCTGAATTATTTGGGACTACCGTGAGTGTAATCTCCTTAAATTAGGTCAGAATGTAATCATATTCTGAAGGGAATAACATAATGGAACTCCGCCTGCAAGAGGACGTAAACCTTTATGACCTACTGTATAATATGCTCTTGAATGAAATCCTGTTAACCATTTGGGATTATGTACACACTGCTTGATGCTAAAAATACATTTTACATGGTGTCTGGCCCGTTATTTTTACTAGAAACTATCTGAACAGGTCATTAAAATATAAATAATCTGGATTTTCATTCATTCTCAGATAATCCACACCAAAAACAAAGAAGAGAAAGGGGGAAAAAGAGGGAGTGCCAATCAAGACCAAAGAAAGGGAGAAAAGGATACAGAACACCCCTTCAAGATGGCGCAGATCCCTCAGATGTGGCACACCAAGGTGATGCCCCAGGAAGTGAATGTGGACCTGGACAAAATGGTTGCTTTTGGTAGCCAACCCGAGTGCTCCATCTGCTACAACACCTATGACAATGTCTTCAAAACGCCCAAGCTGCTGGAGTGCACCCACACATTCTGCCTGGAGTGCCTGTCGCGCCTCATGGCCATTTCTCTAGGAGAACAGGAAGGAGGCAGCAGCAAGATCCCTTGTCCATTCTGCCGCCACCCTACCCTCCTAACCGAGGAGGGTCCACCTGCCCTGGCCACCAGCCAAGAGGTACTGTGTAAACTGCCCAGCCACCAGCAGCACGAGGAACCTGTGTGGCTTGATGGGGAGAAGCTGTGCTACAAGCGGCCACTGGAGGCCAACCCCGGAACACCCAGCTCCACCTCAGCCTTCTGCATCTCCATCGACATCGGGGCCAGCAAGGCAGGTGAGGTCCTTGCTCAGACATGGCCCCAGCACATAGGCTTCCTGGAGCGTCTGAACGGCTGGAAGCGGCTGCTGCTCTTCATCGTGTTGATGGTGCTGCTGGTGGTCATCGTGCTGTGGCCCCTGCAGTGCATTGTCACCACGGGCAATATGCGCTGCATGCCGCGCACCGTGGGCTCAGGACACGGCTTCACCGCCACCACCGCTACCCCATTCACCAGGATACACAGTCTCACAAAGGGAGCCTTTAATTAAATGACAAGATATGTAGTAGGCCAGATACCTGGTTCACAAGTCCACAGATCGCCAGAGTGCTTATTGAAAAGCACATGGCCATGTGGTTAAGGCCCACGGCCGTCAGTTAGGGGCTCGTAAGGAAGCATTTCACGGTAAGGTCTACACCAAATTTGATTTGATTTGAATCAAAGAAGACTGAATATAGAACTCAACGGTTTGAGACTGCACACTGCACAATTGTTTTAGCAATTGATAACGGTGTGCTCAGTGTCATTTTTCTGACAAGAAAGTTACAAATAACATTCATAATGAAATTCATACATGAATTCCAATCCTTGCACTTTGATTTAACTGATATTGTTTTGAGATTTTCCTTTATAAAATTGTTATTTTGCATTAAAAATATAATATGTGGATTAAATATGTTGTAATATTCAGACACAATCTGGGTGAAATCTATTCATATCTACAGTATCAGAATTGTTGGCCACAGTACAACAGTATAGGTAATTTTTTTCAAAACAAATCCGTCCGACATTACTTTCACAACAAACTGAAAGCATTATTGTTGTGTATCCAAGTCAGAGCAGACATTGAAACTCAATACCTTAGAAATCTCCACTCAAAATGTTCAGTTAAAGAACAAAGTTCAGCTGTCTTATCTGATTTGAAAATAATTGTATGCCAAACCACAATGCTGAAATTGTAAGTGTATATACATGTATAGTTCATTGTACTTTTCTGATATATATTTAGTTTACAATACTACAATAAAGGAAAAACAACACAGGCATGGTCTAGGTTTAGGAAAATATTGCATAGCTTTGTACAGCACTTACCTAATCAGGATTGACTAGAATGACATAGACATGAATGGTTGGTCTTGGTAGGAACTAATGATTCATGGTGTTTCCCACTTCCTGTTAGAATCTGTTTATTTCATTTGTATTAAATATATTGTTTCTTATTTTTTTACATTCCAAAAACAAACATATACATACTAACAACTTACAGACACACACAAACAATGACTACATCTCCTCTGCCCAGACCTGCATGCTCACACCCCCATCTCTAGTGCCAGCATTATTGTTTGCCACTTGGCCTTAAATTGTACCAATTTGTTTTTCCTCTGTCACCCATGCCATTTCAACATTTCAAAAATAAATCATTTGTTTTTCCCATTGTGTCAATGATGGCGGATTGTTTGTCTTCCAAGTTTCTTTGTACGTTTTTTTTCAAGAAGTGTGATTCCTGTAAGTATCTTATCTGGGCACACACCATTTGACCAGTCATGATTTTCCTAACAAACAACCATTATTACTGTAAACTGCTTCAAAGGAAAAGTGAACCCTTCCTGCTACAGTAAGGAGTGGCCTTTCCAGTTAGGGGTTCTCTCTTTACAGTAGTGAGTGGTCTTTACAGTAGTGAGTGGTCTTTACAGTAGTGAGTGGCCTTTACAGTAGTGAGTGGTCTTTACAGTAGTGAGTGGTCTTTACAGTAGTGAGTGGTCTTTACAGTAGTGAGTGGTCTTTACAGTAGTGAGTGGCCTTTCCAGTTAGGGGTTCTCTCTTTACAGTAGTGAGTGGTCTTTACAGTAGTGAGTGGCCTTTCCAGTTAGGGGTTCTCTCTTCACAGTAGTGAGTGGTCTTTACAGTAGTGAGTGGTCTTTACAGTAGTGAGTGGTCTTTACAGTAGTGAGTGGTCTTTACAGTAGTGAGTGGTCTTTACAGTAGTGAGTGGTCTTTACAGTAGTGAGTGGCCTTTCCAGTTAGTGAGTTCTCTTTCACAGTAGTGAGTGGTCTTTACAGTAGTGAGTGGTCTTTACAGTAGTGAGTGGTCTTTACAGTAGTGAGTGGTCTTTACAGTAGTGAGTGGCCTTTACAGTAGTGAGTGGTCTTTACAGTAGTGAGTGGTCTTTACAGTAGTGAGTGGTCTTTACAGTAGGGAGTGGTCTTTACAGTAGTGAGTGGTCTTTACAGTAGTGAGTGGTCTTTACAGTAGGGAGTGGTCTTTACAGTAGTGAGTGGTCTTTACAGTAGTGAGAGGTCTTTACAGTAGTGAGTGTTGATATGAGGCTGATAAACAGCTACTTTAGAATGCAATAAAAAAGCTATAGAGAGACTTTTATTACCCTGTTAGACAGATATGCAAAGTTATAAGATAAGTGCTTTAGTTTATTTCCTCCTAAAATAATGCATTTCTTCCTCCTGAAAGGAAAATATATGGTTTTATGAAAGGCATGGACATTGATTGGCAAGTCACATTACAGCACACAAGAGCATAACAACAAAAGAGGAGTATAACTGAGTACAGGCTAACTAAATATGACATAAGACAATAGTTGCATTATTTGGTCTTTAGCTTTTACCTAAGAAATAACACATGCAGAAGAAAATCACTTCACATTTCCCTGCTTCTAAAGTCAATCATGTGCTAACTGTCCAAGGACATCAGCAAATCACATTACTACAGCACTCAAGAAGGCACTAAACTATCATTACATAGAGACAGGAATGAGCGGAGATCATATTTCCTTCATACATTTTTATTAAACTATTAAATATTTAATGATGTTGTTATTTCTGACCATCTCATTGCATCAGCGCTATATGCCTGGACAGAAGGCGTTTGGGTCAGTGCAACAGGGGGGGAACAGTCTTCATCCAAACACAGGAACAGTCAGTATACCACTACTCAAATCAGGCATATTGCAACCAACAAAGGAACAAGTATTTCTTTTTTTACTATGTCGACATCATATTCAAGTAAATTTAAAGAGCAGATATAAAATAACTGATATAATTACTGTATACCTCCAAGAACACCGGTTTAGCTTATAATTCATAATCATGATGTTATTATCAATGGTGTAATAACACCAAATAGACTCACAAATAATAATAATGATCTTATAGAAAACAAAATGCTTCAAAAGAAAATAGGAAATGAAAAGAAAACTTACAACACTGACGGCGTATACGTCGAGCAGACTATCATCATACTGAACTCTTTAAACAGCCATCCTGACAGTCACAGATCACAAGCCCTCAGCTAAAGGACTCAGAAGCCTCAAACAGAATTTCAAGTACTGTGTTAGGGGCTAATTTCCACCGAAGTAAAGTTTTCACTCAGTGAACATTTCTCATAAGTAGAAGTTAGGATTCGCCCCTCAATTTCTCACCACATAACAAAACGTTTGGACCCATAGAGGCAAAGTGAAATACAATACAAAATCATCAACATCATCATGATCATCAGTGCAACATAATTAAGAAAACAGAAAGCAAAAAATGCACTTTTCATTCATTGGGCAAGATTAGGAGTTAGGCAGGCAGTTGAACGACGGAGAGAGATAATTGCACAAAATGTTCAGTGATCACTTCAGAGTAGCATACAACTTAATTTCAAAATAGCTACAGCTACCAGTGATATCAGAATATACAGTGGGCTGGGACAGTGACACATTTGTTGTTGTTTGGGCTCTGCACTCCAGCACATCACATCTGAAATTATATGTGAGGTTAAAGTGCAGACTTCATCCATACCAGGTGAACCATTTAGAAATTACACCACTTTTTGTACATAGTCCTTCCCATTTTAGGGGACCAAAAGTATTGGGACAAATTCACTTATTTGTGTATTAAAATTGTCAAAAGTTTATTATTTGGTCTATATAGCATGCAATGATTACATCAAGCTTGTGACTCTACAAACTTGTTAGATGCATTTGCTGTTTTGGCTGTTTCAGATTATTTTGTGCCCAATATAAATGAATGGTAAATAATGTATTCTTTCATTTCGGAGTCACTTTTATTGTAAATAAGAATAGAATGTTTCTAAAAAAACTGCTACATGAATGTGGATGCTACCATGATTATGGTAGTCCTGAATGAATTGTGAATAATGATGAGTCAGTAAGTTAGACGCACAAACATGCTAACCTCTCACCATGACAATAACAAGGGAGGTTAGCATTCTGGGGGATTATGATATTTGTGTGTCTAACTTTCTCACTTATCATTATTTACGATTCATTCAGGACTATCCGTAATCATGGTAAAAAGTGCTGGTGTAGAGAGCCAAAACAACAAATAGTGTGACACTCAATGTAGCATGAATACAATATTGAGAATGACATATGCTACTAGGACTGATTTAGCTTTCTGAAATACAGACATTTCAGCTAAAAAGGGAAATACTGAAAATTCATACTTTCAGTATTACTGAAAGTTACTGCATTGGTGTTAGGATGAGCAAGAGACGATGTAGCAAATGCGGCCCTCAGATGTGCTGCCAAGCCTTAGTTAAAAAGGCCTGAACCATGTACAAGTACAGCCCGACTCACACAGCAGGTAACACAACCTCTATGCAGCCAAACAACCGGCTTGTTCAAAAGGATGTGTGGATCAATGTGCCGCTGGCTAAATCCAGTGTGAACACCTTCAACATTAGATTTTTATTCAAAATGCTAAGAATAGTTAGCATGACGTCTGTCAGAAAGAAGCCACTGCTGATGATGTACATGTATATTTAAGAATATATTACAGATATATATATCACAGCTCTTTGCTGTGCGGCGCCTCCCTCCTTATGACATCAGTAACGTCGGCTTTTACTCCCACCATCGTCAAGCCTGGATTATAGCCATCTTGTAGATAGCTTTTTGGAGATAAATCTATTATTTATTCTTGGGCTGTAGGCCATCTGGCCCAGTAATGTTTGGCTAAAGACTTCAGCGATAGCAGCCCACGTCAGTGAGCCAGGCTAGCATCCTGAATCCTCTCCTGTCCTCTCCCATCTTCTCCTATCTCTCGCTTGGCAGATGTTTAACACGGTTTGTTATGCCATTCGATCGGGATGAAAACCTTTGCAGACTTTCTCTGACGCCAACGTTGACCTCAAACTATGTTAATTTCCCGCATATAAACCAGGATCTGCAGAGCAAGTGCAGGGCAGAAAATTGTGCTTTTTTTGTCAATTCATAACAATGGAATTGGATCTTTCTTCCTTTGGAGGCAATAGCGCACCGCTTTTTCATTTTCCCCAATAAACAAAAACATAAAAAAACATACTGTGCATTACAAAATCACACCAATAATAACAACAAAATAAACAAGAATCCATTGAAAGGACACAGATTCAAACTAAATAAATAGAAACATTTCATAAGTAAGTCTGGAGAGGAGCTTGTTAATATTGACTGAATAGGCGCACAGCAACTGCAATGGTGGAATCCCGAAAGTAGATGAGCATGCACGTCTTCTATTGGCACAAGAGATCATCGGTGGGACAGGTGGGACAAACAAGTACATCTCAAATTATATTGAAGAAATACTTCCCTGTACAGAAATGGAAAATATCTTTGTGGCAAATGGAAAATCCCTTTGTCAGTGAGTTGGGGTATTTGATTTTTTTTAGCCCAACTCACTGACAAAGGGCCATTGCGAATACCCTGACTTTCCTCGACTTTCAAAATTAAGGTATGAGAGAGGGTTGAGTAAGCTTGTCTGCGCCAGTGCCTCACGTGGTAAAATCGCTCAACACTGCAGTAATGACTGCTGCTAGCAAGAATAGAACATTGCTGAAGTCTTTGATTCAAGTAGATGAGAGCCAGCAGAGAGAGAGAGAGAGAGATAGATAGAGGAGCAAATTCTGAGAGCGAGAAGAGAAATATTCTCGAAATCTTTCTTGTCCCATCCACCTCACGACGGAACACGACAGAGAAAAGCATCACTTAAACATTTAAACATTGATATCACACAAGAGTACACAATGGTTTGTTTCTTTTCTCGATTTAGTTTGAGTCAACAGAAATAAGCAAAGGACATTTGTTGGGCTGGTGGGATGGTTGATAGATAGGGGGTTTGGGTGGTGGGAACAACTGTGGGAGGAGGAAGGGGGTTACAGACACGTCTGTAGACAAGGCACTGTCAGTAAACGGTAGAGCCTGTAGAAGAGACATGAAGTCATGTGGAGGTCATAGAGAGAGAGAGAGAGAGAGAGAGAGAGGGATGGGGGATGATGATAGAAGGACAAGAGCCCTGCGCTACACCCCTCTCTCTGTGGAGGGGGGATGCTCTAGACAGCCAGCAGGGCAGCAGAAGGGGAGAGACTAGGAGGGGTCAGGACCTCCACCTTCACCCCAGGTAGGGTCCACCGCCAGGGGGTCCGGGGCCAGAGCTCCACAGGCCCCCCATGAATCAGGCGCTGGCGAAGAGGCACCTCTGTTGAAACTGAAGCACACACAATGGCACACCGTGTTACACAGAACCACTTTTAATAGAAATGCACACAATAAAACACAACTAATGAATCCTATAATCACTGATCCTTCAGAGCAAAGGCGTCGGAGGGGATGGCTTCCGTTTTACAGGCTCCTAACCAAATTGTGCTATTGTGTGTTTATTTGCATTGTTTGTAACTTATTTTGAACATAATGTTGCTGCTACCGTCTCTTAAGACCAAAAAGAGCTTCAAGGTATCAGAACAGCGACTAATCACCTCGAACTGGAAGAAGATTTTTGAGTCTGACACAAAGGATACACTGTTGCTCTTGGACCAGGCCCAAATCCCCTTCATTCGCATTAAGAAATGACAGAGATACAAGGGGACAGATCCGGGTGCCTTGTGAGAATTCGTCAGCAAGTGGGTAACCCGCCTCTACCATCCGTTCGATTGGCCAACGTTCAATTACTAGAGAATAAACTGGATGAGCTCCGTTCGAGAATATCCTACCAATGGGATATTAAAACCTGTAATATCTTATGTTTCACGGAGTCGTGGGTAAACGACGACACAGATAATATACAGTTGGCTGGGTTTTTAGTGCATCGGCAGGACAGAACAGCAATGTTTGGTAGGACGAGGGGTGGTAGTGTGTGTCTATTTGTCAATAACAGCTGGTGTGCGATGTCTAATATTAAGGAAGTCTCGAAGTATTGCTCGCCTGAGATAGAGTACTTCATGATAAGCTGAACACCACACTATCTATATTTTCCGTAGCCATCTATTTACCACCACAAACCAATTCTGGCACTAAAACCGCACTCAGCGAGCTATATAAGGCCTTAAGCAAACAAGAAAATGCTCATCCAGAAGCAGCGCTCCTAATGGACGTGTGCAACCAGAAGAAAAACAACTATAGACCACCTTTACTCCACACACAGAGACATGTACAAAGCTTTCCCTCGCCCTCCATTTGGCAAAACGGACCATAATTCTATCCTCCTGATTCCTGCTTACAAGCAAAAACTAAAGCAGGAAGTACCAGTACTCAATACGGAAGTGGACAGATGATGCGGATGCTAAGCTACAGGTCTGTTTTGCTAGCACAGACTCGAATATGTTCCGCGATTCATCCAGTGGCATTGAGGAGTATACCACCTCAGTCACTGGCTTCATAAATAAGTGCATCGACGACATTGTCCCCACAGTGACCTTACGTACATATCCCAACCAGAAGCCATGGATTACAGGCAACATCTGCACCGAGCTAAAAGAAAAGGGGGAATGCATTCAATTGAAATGTGTCTTCCACATTTAACCCCCTTCTGAATCAGAGAGGTGTGGAGGGCTGCCTTAATCGACATCCACGTCTTCGGCGCCCAGGGTACAGTGGATTAACTTACTTGCTCAGGGGCAGAACGACAGATTTTTACCTTGTCAGGTCGGGCTAAAGGCTAGAGCTGCTGCTTTCAAGGAGCGGGACACTAATCCGGACATTTATAAGAAATCCCACTATGCAAAGTGTCAATACAGGACTAAGCTTGAATCCTACTATACCAGCTCTGACGCTTGTCGGATGTGGCAGGGATTGAAAACTATTACGGACTACAAAGGGAAACCCAGCCGCGAGCTGTCCAGTGTAGCGAGACTACCAGACGGTCTAAAAGCTTTTTGTGCTCACTTCGAGGCAATCAACACTGAACCATGCATGACAGGACCAGCTGTTCTGGACGACAGTGCGATCACGCTCTCCGTAGTTGATGTGAGCAAGACTTTTAAATAGGTCAATGTTCACACGGCCGCAGGCCAGATGGCTTACCAGGGCGTGTACTCCGAGCATGCGCGGACCAACTGTCAAGTGTTTTCACAGACATTTTCAACCTCTCCCTGACCGAGTCTGTAATACCTACATGTTTCAAGCATACCACCACAGTCCCTGTGCCCAAGGAAGTGAAGGTAACCTGCCTAAATGACTACCGCCCTGTAGCACTCACGTCAGTAGCCATGAAGTGCTTTGAAAGGCTTGTCATGGCTCACATCAACAGCATCCTCCGGGGAACCCTAGACCCACTCCAATTTGCATACGCCCCAACAGATCCACAGATGATGCAATCTCAATTGCACTCCACACCGCCCTTTCACACCTGGACAAAAGGAACACCTATGTGAGAATGCTGTTCATTGACTACAGCTCAGCGTTCAACGCCATAGTGCCCAGAAAGCTCATCACTAAGCTAAGGACCCTGGGACTAAACACTACCGCTGCAACTGGATCCTGGACTTCCTGTCGGGCCGCCCCCAGGTGGTAAGGGTAGGCAACAACACATCTGCCGCACAGCTAATCAACACGGGGCCCCTCAGGGGTGCTTGCTTAGCCCCCTCCTGTACTCTCTGTTCACCAACAACTGTGTGGCCAAGCACGACCTGATCACCGACAACAATAAGACAGCCTATAGGGAGGATGTCAGAGACCTGGCAGTGTGGTGCCAGGACAACAACCTCTCCCTCAATGTCAGCAAGACAAAGGAGCTGATCGTGGACTACAGCAAAAGGAGGGCCGAATTCACAACGGGGCTCCAGTGGAGCAGGTTGGGAGCTTCAAGTTCCTTGATGTCCACATCACCAACAAACTATTATGGTCCAAACACACCAAGACAGTCGTGAAGAGGGCACGACAATGCCTTTCCCTCAGGAGACTGAAAATATTTGGCATGGGTCTCCAGATCCTCAAAAAGTTCTACAGCTGCACCATCGAAAGCATCACTGCCTGGTATGGCAACAGCTTGGTATCCCGACCGTAAAGCACTATAGAGGGTAGTGTGTATGGCCCAGGACATTACTGGGCCAAGCTTCCTGCCATCCAGGACCTATATACTAGACGGTGTGAAGGAAAGCCCAAAGAATTGTCAAAGACTCCAGTCACCCAAGTCATAGACTGTTCTCTCTACTACCGCGCGGCAAGCTGTACCGGAACGCCAAGTCCAGGTCCAAAAGGCTCCTTAACAGCTTCTACCCCTAAGCCATAAGACAGATGAACAATTAATCAAAATGGCCACCTGTACTATTTGCATTGACCCCACCCCCCTTTGTTTTTACACTGCTGCTACTATGCTTACTCACTTTACCCCTACCTACATGTACATATTACCTTGACTAACCTTACCTCGCACATTGACTCTGTTTTGGTACCCCCTATATATAGCCTTGTTAATGTTATTTCATTTTGTACTGTTGTTTATTTTGTAAATATTTTCTCAACTCTATTTTCTTAAAACTGCATTGTTGGTTAAGGGCTTGTAAATAAGCATTTCATGGTACCTGTTGTATTCGGCGCATGTGACAAATACAATTTGATTTGCAAAGTGTTTTTGTGATGTCTTTCCTCATCTGGAATATTTGTGGAACCCATTGACAGAGAAGTATTGATTATATGTCCATTTCAACTGTCTTGTATCTTATCAGACAACCAAACAGGCATTGCTATGATCTGAAAACTGAGAAATGGAGTTAAATTAATTGGAAAACACTGAACTTTCCGTCTTGTGCTGGAAGAACAAGCATGGACAGCTGCTTTTCTGTAGACACAGAGTTCTTTAATTTTCTAGAAAAACAAAAGTTTAATCTGGGCTGAGGATTGAATTCTGTTGAGATTTGATACTTAATTGTTTAAGCGTACCCGAGGAGCCCGTATATGCCACAATGACACAGTTTAACCTGCCTAGGTGTTTCTTGTTGCATCACAAGTTAAAGCGAGTAGGTTATTTTGAAGCTCTTGAAAGGAACATGACAGTATGCAGAAGTGCATCTTGGTTATGATGGTTTATTAACACTTGACAGATGAGAAGACATAACTGCTTACCTAACGTCTCTCCATCTGCGCCCGCTCACAGGGTAGCAGAGGATATATCCCAGGCCCACAACCAATGAGGACCTATCAATTAAGACAGTTATAACCAATCACACACATGCATTATTTGATCATGCACTGAACAAATGCATGCACATTTAACCAATGCACCACGAGCATAATGACACTGTTGTATAAATCAAAGCCAGTACAGAAGGGAAACCTAAGTGTGGTGACAACAGCTGATCACCTCTCTAGGTTTCTTCCTATGTTTTGCCCTTTCTAGGGAGTTTTTCCTAGCCACCATGCTTCTACACCTGCATTGCTTGCTGTTTGGGGTTTTAGGCTGGGTTTCTGTACAGCACTTTGAGATATCAGCTGATGTACGAAGGGCTATATAAATACATTTAATTTGATCACAACAGTAGATATTGCACCAATTTGATTCACACCACTTACATGACAGAAATGCCTATAGGGTGTTGCTGTATACAGTTGAAGCCGGAAGTTTACATACACCTTAGCCAAATACATTTAAACTCAGTTTTTCACAATTCCTGACATTTAATCCTAGTAAAAATTCCCTGTCTTTGGTCAGTTAGAATCACCACTTTATTTTAAGAATGTGAAATTTCAGAATAATAGTAGAGAGAATGATTTATTTCAGCTTTTATTTATTTCTTCAAATTCCCAAATGGGTCAGAAGTTTACATACACTCAATTAGTATTTGGTAGCATTGCCTTTAAATTGTTTAACTTGGGCCAAACATTTCAGGTAGCCTTCCACAAGCTTCCCACAATAGGCTGGGTGAATTTTGTCCCATTCCTCCTGACAGAGCTGGTGTAACTGAGTCAGGTTTGTAGGCCTCCATGCTCGCACACGCTTTTTCAGTTCTGCCCACAAATTTTCTATAGGATTGAGGTCGGGGCTTTGTGATGGCCACTCCAATACCTTAACTTTGTTGTTCTTAAGCCATTTTGCCACAACTATGGAAGTATGCTTGGGGTCATTGTTCATTTGGAAGACCTATTTGCGACCAAACTTGAACTTCCTTAGTGATGTCTTGAGATGTTGCTTTAATAGATCTACATAAATGTCCTACCTCATGATGCCATCTATTTTGTGAAGTGCTGTCACGACTTCCACCCGAAGTCGGTACTTCTCCTTGTTCGGGCGGCGTTCGGCGGTCGGCGTCACCGGTCTTCTAGCCATCATCGATCCACTTTTTATTTTCTATTTGTTTTGTCTTGTTTTCCTACACACCTGGTTTTCATTTCCCCTCATTAATTGTTGTGTATTTAACCCTCTGTTCCCCCCCCATGTCTTTGTGTGGAATTGTTTGTTGTAAGTGCTTGTGCACATGTTGAATGGTATGCATCGGGTTTTGTACCCATGTTGGTTATTTCTTTATGTCATTGGTTTTGCTATGAAACTGCTCCGGCTATGACCTAGTTCTGCTCTCCTGCTGCTGACTTCCCTGCCACCAGTTACGCACCCCTTACAAGTGCACCAGTCCCTCCTGCAGCAAAGCACCCCCACAACATGATGCTGCCACCCCCGCGCTTCACGGTTGGGATGGTGTTCTTCGGCTTGCAAGCCTCCCACTTTTTCCTCCAAACATAACGATGGTCATTATGGCCAAACAGTTCTATTTTCGTTTCATCAGACCAGAGGACATTTCTCCAAAAAGTATGATCCTTGACCCCATGTGCAGTTGCAGACCGTAGTCTGGCTTTTTTATGGCGGTTTTTGAGCAGTGGCTTCTTCCTTGCTGAGCGGCCTTTCAGGTTATGCCGATATAGGACTCATTTTACTGTGGATATAGATACATTTGTACCTGTTTCCTCCAGCATCTTCACAAGGTCCTTTGCTGTTGTTCTGGGATTGATTTGCACTTTTCGCACCTTGCATACTATTATTTGTACAGATGAACGTGATATCTTCAGGCGTTTGGAAATTTCTCCCAAGGATGAAGCAGACTTGTGGAGGTCTACAATTTCTTTCTGAGGTCTTGGCTGATTTATTTTGTTTTTACAATGATGTCAAGCAAAGAGGCACGGAGTTTGAAGGTAGGCCATGAAATACATCCACAGGTACACCACCGATTGACTCAAATGATGTCAATTAGCCTATCAGAAGCTTCTATAGCCATGACATAATTTTCTGGAATTTTCCAAGATACTGTATTTAAAGGCAAAGTCAACTTAGTGTATGTAAACTTCTGACCCACTGGAATTGTGATACAGTGAATTATAAGTGAAATAATCTGTCTGTAAACAACTGTTGGAAAAATTACTTGTGTCATGCACAAAGTAGATGTCCTAACCGACTTGCCAAAAGTTTGTTAAGACATTTGTGGAGTGGTTGAAAAACAAGTTTTAATAACTCCAACCTAAGTGTATGTAAACTTCAACTGTATATTCAGAGCCACATCCCTGTAATGCTTAGAGAAGATCTCATGTTAAGTCTTATTGAAGCATTGTGGACGTCCCGTGTGCTCCCTCTCCGGCCTCTAGAAGACCAGGCTGCTAGTTATGGCGTACACCTGTCACCATCGTTACGCGCACCTGCACGTCATCAGACTCACCTGGACTCCCATCTCTTCCCTGATAACCTTCCCTATGTATGTCACTCCCTTTGGTTCCTTCCCCAGGCGTTATTGTTTCTGTTTCATGTCTGTGTGCGGTTAGTGTTTCTTGTTTTGTATTATGTTACCTTTATTTTATTAAAAACACTCACTCCCTGAACTTGCTTCCCAACTCTCAGCGCACATTGTTACAGTGGAAGTAGGTACACCTACCTCATCTAAAGCCCACTCTTTGAGGGTGTAGCTACGGGCCACCAAGTGCTAATAGTCAGTAGGTAGATAATTTCTGAAATGCTTGATAGTGTATGTGATGTAAACAGGTCTACTTTCTTGGGGACCTGAATATTGACTGTTTTTCCATTAAGGTGTCCACTCGAGAAGAAACTTCTCACTAACTAGTGCCTATAATCTGGTTCAGATTATTAATCAACCTATAATGGTATTTCTAAACACTACAGGAACTATATCATCCACAAGTATTGATCACATTTTTACTAAGACTGTAGAACTTTGTTCTAAAGCTGTATCCATACCCATTGGATGCAGTGCTCACATATAGTGGTTATATCCAGGAAAGCCAAGGTTCCAAAAACTGGGCCTAAAATAGTATATAAGAGATCATACAAAATATTAAGCTGTGAATTATGTGGACGATGTTAAAAATATTTGTTGGTGTGTTGTGATTAATAAGGAGCATGCACACGTGGCAATTGATGGATTTATGAAATTGTTCTAAAAATTACTGATAAACATGCAGCTGAAACTGACTGTTAGAACTGACTGTTAGAACTACAGTATTAAGGCTCCAGGGATTGATGAGTAATTGAAAAAGTCTGCGGTTGAAAGAGATGGGGCAAAAGGAGTGGCAAATAAGTCTGTCTGCACATCTGAATGGCCAACTTTAATTGACTGAAATACAGTACCAGTCAAATGTTTGGACACACCTACTCATTCAAGGGATTTTCTTTATTTGTACTATTTTCAACATTGTAGAATACTAGTGAAGACATCACAACTATGAAAAAACACATTGAATCATGTAGTAACCAAAAAAAGTGTTAAACAAATCAAAATATACTTTATATTTCAGATTCTTCAAAGTAGCCACCCTTTGCCTTGATTACAGCTTTGCACACTCTTGAGCAGTATCAGCAGGACATTAGGCTATTTCGACCCTACAGGTGGTTATGTTATATTTTGCCCCATTGGGCTCCCGAGTGGCACAGCGGTCTAAGAAACTGCATCCCAGTGCAAGAGGTGTGACTGCAGTACCTGGTTTGAATCCAGGCTGCATCGAATCCGGACGTGATTGGGAGTCCCATTGGGCGGCGCACAATTGGCCAAGCGTCGTCCGGGGTAGGCCGTCATTGTAAATAAGAATTTGTTCTTAACTGTCTTGCCTGGTTAAATAAAACATTGTGGCTAACATTTATTTGTGTTTATTACTATACTCTATGTTGTGTGATGGTATATCATGGCTGAGTTGTGCCTCTCTGCAGCATTCTACTGTCTAATACCTATGAAAGAATGCTGTTAAATCAACTACAGCTCAGCCTTCAACACCATAGTGCCCTCCAAGCTAATCACTATTTTCAGGGCATGGGTCTGAACCCCTCCCTGTGCAACCTGGTCCTGGAATCCCTTACAGGCCGACCCCAGGTGGTGAAGGTAGGCAACAACACCGCTGCCACGCTGATCCTTAACACGGGGGGCCCAAACAGGGCTGCGTGTTCAGACCTATCCTGTATTCCCTGTTCACCCATAACTGTGGCCACACACCTCTCCAACTCAATCATCAAGTTTGATGAGATGCCTTGGCAGACTGCTGGCAGGAAAATAACCTCTCCCTCAATGTCAACAAAATGAAGGAGCTGGTCATGGACTACAGGAGACAGCAGTGCAGAGGGTGAAAAGCTTCACATTTCTTGGCCTGCACATCCCTGAGGACCTGAAATGGTCCACACGGACAGCGCCTCTTCAACCTCAGGAGGCTGAAGAAATTTGGCTCCTGACCCTCATAAACTTCTACAGATGCACCATTGAGAGCATCCTGTCGGTCTGTATGACTGCCTGGTATGGCAATTGCACAAACCGCAACGGCAGGGCTCTCCAGAACGTGGTGCGGTCATCCCAATGCACCATCGAGGGCACACTGCCTGCCCTCCATCTACCCACTACCGTGCCCAGTACCCTACTCTGCCCCTCGGGCACTAGCCAGCTATTCTCAGGTACTCTACACGCTGGTAGCTATTTATATGTCTGCTGTACTAGAGTTTTTATAATTTGTTATTATTCTGTGCTTGTTGACATTTACTGCATTGATTGATAGGAACTAGGAACATTAGCATTTTGCTGCACCTTCCATAACATCTGCTAAACTGTGTATGCGACCAATTAAATTTGATTTGCTTTTCTCTCTGTACAATGTTTTGTGTTTATACAACCATGTATGCCTTTTCTATTCCGAATTTCAGTCAGGCAAACATAGCTTTTCTTATTGTCTGATAGCAGGGATTCAGTTCATATTGGGTGTCAGGACCATTCGGTGTGAGTTCTGCTCAGGAATGCATCTGTCCACCTACTCTTAATAACTCTCTCTCTCCTCTCGCAGTAGCACAAGTTTGGGTCAACAGTGTTGGGTTTACATTACGCTTTTCCAGAGGTGGTCTGTGTGATGGCTTTTACGGGTTCTTCGGTCTGAAATACACTAAATTCCACTCCTTTAATATTGCAGGATCTCTCAGGTTCTGAATAAATGATGGACCTTCACATGTTAAGTTAATTGTATTCTCATACACACCGAGAACGAAAGAACTAGCAAATCAACACCAGTCATCATCACTAGAACTGACACTGCTTTGTCCTCTCTTCCATGTTACGCTATCTGCATGCTGAGCAGAGGCGGCACCTGGCTAATCTCTGATCAACATTGATGCTGGCAACCAATGACAAGATACTGTAACTCATCACTTCTCTGGCTCCTTCATCAGCGCTGCGGGCTAGCTCTGAGCTATGGGCCGCCCACTCCTGCATCAGCGCTGCAGGCTAGCTCTGAGCTATGAGCCGCCCACTCCTGCATCAGTGCTGCAGGCTAGCTCTGAGCTATGGGCCGCCCACTCCTGCATCAGCGCTGCAGGCTAGCTCTGAGCTATGGGCCGCCCACTCCTGCATCAGCGCTGCGGGCTAGCTCTGAGCTATGGGCCGCCCACTCCTGCATCAGCGCTGCGGGCTAGCTCTGAGCTATGGGCCGCCCACTCCTGCATCAGCGCTGCGGGCTAGCTCTGAGCTATGGGCCGCCCACTCTTGCATCAACGCTGCTACTGCTTCTAAAATCGCTCCCGGCTGCACCCTCAAAATCATGGGCCTATTATCCTGTTCTGCCTAAGCCATTACACTTGGTTGAAATGCTGAGATTGTGGGGCCTACAAGAGTTCCTGCAGTAATTGCCAATATGGTCCAGTAGATATGCTGGTTATCCGTACTGCATCGAAATTTGACATATAAAGCTGTTACATAGCTGCATGTGATTGGCTGGGTCATAGGTAGAATATCCTCATGTACCAAGAAGATCGCTCATCCTGCCTCAGCGAGGCCACCTGATGGTGCATCTATATTTCAGGTAGTTGGCTGTGTTCACAGGTAGAATATCCTCATGTACCAAGAAGATCGCTCATCCTGCCTCAGCGAGGCCACCTGATGGTGCATCTATATTTCAGGTAGTTGGCTGTGTTCACAGGTAGAATATCCTCATGTACCAAGAAGATCGCTCATCCTGCCTCAGCGAGGCCACCTGATGGTGCATCTATATTTCAGGTGGTTGGCTGTGTTCATACATAGAATATCCTCATGTACCAAGAAGATCGCTCATCCTGCCTCAGCGAGGCCACCTGATGGTGCATCTTTATTTCAGGTGGTTGGCTGTGTTCATAGGTAGAATATCTTCATGATCCAAGATGAAAGCTGATCTTGGCTCAGCGAGGGCATCCGGCAGGACGTCACTATGGCAAGTGCGTTCATACCACTGGAGGCTGCTGAGGGGAGGACGGCTCAAAATAATGGCTGGAATAATGGCTCCTGTGGTTCATACTACTTACAGTTGCCTATTTAGATATTTCCCATGTAGTAAGATGCCTCATTGAGGGTACCCGGCGTTGCGTCATATGTCTGCATTAACTCATGCTACAGATAGTTAGTATTCACACACAGGCCTAGTCGGCATTCATGTAACGGTACAATGACCTTCGCTGGTCTATTGACAGCTCTTAAATGGCATATTATGCCATACACACAGTTAATCATCTTGCTGTTTTCGGGGATTTGGTATAGCATATCGTGCTCCCTGCCTGTAGTCATTTTATAATTTTTATATGACGGTTCGCTCTGGCAGTGAGCTACCCTGAAGGAGCAGAGCCTAATGCCAAGATTACACATTGTAACTTTCTAATAAATGCTTAAACTTACATGTGTTGTTTTCTTTCTGAAATAAAACAAAGCCGGCACAGAAGGGAAACCTGAGTGTGGTGGCAACAGCTGATCACAACAGCGGATATTGCACCAATTGGATTCACACTACCTTCATGCAGCCTATTTAAGTTGGCCAGTTCTACACATCCTTCCCCGATGATGGATGTCACACACGCTGGTGTGTCTTGGTGTGTCTTGCTGCCATTGGCGTTGCTGCCTACTAGTTAGTCGCTATACCTGCTGTTTTCTGAAATCCCACCACCAGCCTCCACCTGTTTCTTCCTTCAGGGGATTTGGTACAGCATATCGTGCTCACCGCCTGTAGTTGTTTGATCATCTTTATATGACGGTTCGCTCTGGCGGTGAGCTACCCTGAAGAAGCAGAGCATAGTGCCAAGACTATGCATCGTAATATTTTTTAATAATTGAATAAACGTATACGTCGTGTTTCCTTTCAGAATGATCTCATACACAACATTACCCTCACCCCACCCAGTGTTTTTCAGATAGCGGCTCTACACTCTTACAAAATAGGGTTCTTTGGGGTTCTACATAGAACCTTTAGGTTCTTCAAATAAAATTGTATTTGTCACATGCGCCGAATGCAACTTGTGTAGACCTTACAGTGAAATGCTTACTTAATTACTCTAACCAACAACACAGTTTTAAGAAAATACCTCAAAAAAAGTATAAGCTAAGAATAACATATATTTAAAGAGCAGCAGTAAATAACAAGAGCAGGGCTATATACAGGGGGTACCGGTACAGAGTCAATGTGTCAATGTGCGGGGGCACCGGTGTCAAGGTAATTATGTACATGTAGGTAGAGTTATTAAAGTGGCTATGCATAGATAATTACAGAGAGTAGCAGCAGTGTGTGTGTGTGTGTGTGTGTGTGTGGGGGGGGGGGCAATGTAAATAGTCTTGGTAGTTAGAGTCTTTGACAATTTATAGGGTCCTTCCTCTGACACAGCCTAGTATAGAGGTCCTGGATGGCAGGAAGCTTGACCCCAGTGATGTACTGAGTCATACGCACTACCCTCTGTAGTGCCTTGCGGTCGGAGGCCGAGCTGTTGCCTTACCAGGCAGTGATGCAACCCGTCAGGATGCTCTCGATGGAGCAGCTGTAAAACCTTTTGAGGATCTGAGGATCACATGCCGCATTTTTTCAGTCTCTTGAGGGGGAATAGGTTTTGTCATGCCCTCTTCACAACTGCCTTGGTGTGCTTGGACCCTGTTAGTTTGTTGGTGACGTGGACACCAAGGAACTTGAAGCTCTCAACCTGCTCCACTGCAGCCCCGTGGATGAGAACGGGGGCGTGCTCAGTCCTCCTTTAGTCCTGTAGTCCACAATCATCTCCTTTGTCTTGATCACGTTGAGGGAGAGGTTGTTGTCCTGACACCACACTGCCAGGTCTCTGATCTCCTCCCAATAGGCTGCCTTTTCGTTGTCTGTGATCAGGCCTACCACTGTTGTGTCATCAACAAACCTAATGATGGTGTTGAAGTCGTATTTGGCCGTGCAGTCATGAGTGAACAGGGAGTACAGGAGGAAACTGAGCACGCACCCCTGAGAGGACCACGTGTTGCGGATCAGCGTGGGGGATGCGTAGTTACCTACCCTCCCCACCTGGGGGCAGCCTGTCAGGAAGTCCAGGATCCAATTGCAGAGGGAGGTGTTTAGTCCCGGGTCCTTTGCTTATTGATGAGCTTGGAGGGCACTATGATGTTGAACGCTGATCTGTAGTCAATGAATAGCATTCTCACATGAGTGTTCCTTTTGTCCAGGTAAGAAAGGGCTGTGTGGAGTGCAATAGAGATTGCATCATCTGTGAATCTGTTGGTGCGGTATGCAAATTGGAGTGGGTCTAGGGTTTCTGGAATAATGGTGTTGATGTGACCCATGACCAGCCTTTCAAAGCATTTCATGGCTACAGATGTGAGTGCTACGGGGCGGTAGTCAATTGGGCAGGTTACCTTTGCTTTCTTGGGCACAGGGACTGTGGTGCTTGAAACATGTTGGTATTACAGACGCAGGGAGAGTTTGAACATGTCAGTGAAGACACTTACCAGTTGGTCAGCGCATGCTCGGAGTAACCGTCCTGGTAATTTGTCTGGCCCAGCGGCCTTGTGAATGTTGACCTGTTTAAAGGTCTTACTCACATCGGCTGCGGAGAGCGTTATCACAGTCATCCGGAACAGCTGATTCACTCATGCATGTTTCAGTGTTACTTGCCTTGAAGCGAGCATGGAAGTGATTTAGCTGGTCTGGTAGACCCGTGTCACCTGTCAGCTCTCCGCTGTGCTTCCCTTTGTAGTCAGTAATAGTTTGCAAGCCCTGCCACATCCGACGAGCGCCAGAGCCGGTGCGGTACAATTCGATCTTAGTCCTGTATTGACACTTTGCCTGTTTGATGGTTCGTCGGAGGGCAATGCGGGATTTATTATAAGCTTCTGAGTCCCACTCCTTGAAAGCGGCAGCTCTACCCTTTAGCGAATGTTGCCTGTAATCCATGGCTTCTGTTTGGGGTAGGTACGTACGGTCACTGTGGGGACGATGTCCTCGATGCACTTATTGATAAAGCCAGTGACTGATGTGGAGTACTCCTCAATGCAATCGGAAGAATACCGGAACATATTCCAGTCTGTGCTAGCAAAACAGTCCTGCATCTGCTTCATCTGACCACTTTTTTTATAGACTGAGTCACTGGTGCTTCCTGCCTTAATTTTGGCTTGAAAGCAGGTATCAGGAGTTATGGTCAGATTTGCCAAATGGAGGGCGAGGGAGAGCTTTGTATGCGTCTCTGTGTGTAGAGTAACGGTGGTCTAGAATTGTTTCCCCTCTGGTTGCACATTTAACCTGTTGCGACGAGCAATCCCGTATCCGGGAGCGTAATTATAGCCTCAAGCTCATTACCATAACGCAACGTTAACTATTCATGAAAATCGCAAATGAAATGAAATAAATATATTGGCTCACAAGCTTAGCCTTTTGTTAACAACACTGTCATCTCAGATTTTCAAAAAATGCTTTTCAACCATAGCTACACAAGCATTTGTGTAAGAGTATTGATAGCTAGCATAGCATTAAGACTAGCATTCAGCAGACAACATTTTGACAAATCAAGAAAAGCATTCAAATAAAATCATAGCATTCAAATAAAAGAATAAAAGAACTTCAGATGTTTTCAATGAGGAGACTCTCAGTTAGATAGCAAATGTTCAGTTTTTCCAAAAAGATTATTTGTGTAGGAGAAATCGCTGCGTTTTGTTCATCACATTTGGCTGAGAAAACCCCCCGAAAATTCAGTCATTACAACGCAAACTTTTTTCCAAATTAACTCCATAATATCGACAGAAACATGGCAAACGTTGTTTAGAATCAATCCTCAAGGTGTTTTTCACATATCTATTCGATGATAAGTCACTCGTGGCAGTTTCGTTTCTCCTCTGTTCAAAATGGAAACATGCACGCACCTGGAGATTACGCAATAGTTTCGACGGAGGACACCGAGCGGACACCTGGTAAATGTAGTCTCTTATGGTCAATTTTCCAATGATATGCCTACAAATACGTCACAATGCTGTAAACACCTTGGGGAAACGACAGAAAGTGTAGGCTCTCTCCTTGCGCATTCACAGCCATATAAGGAGACATTGGAACACAGCGCCTCAAAAATCTGGCTCACTTCCTGTATGAAATTTCATCTTGGTTTCGCCTGTAGCATTAGTTCTGTGGCACTCACAGACAATATCTTTGCAGTTTTGGAAACGTCAAAGTGTTTTCTTTCCAAATCTGTCAATTATATGCATAGTCGAGCATCTTTTCGTGACAAAATATCTTGTTTAAAACGGGAACGGTTTTTTCATCCAAAAATGAAATACTGCCCCCAGAGGTTCAAGAGGTTAAAATGCTGATAAAAATTAGGTAAAACTGATTGAAGTTTCCCTGCATTAAAGTCCCCGGCCACTAGGAGCGCTGCCTCTGGATGAATGTTTTACTGTTTGCGGAATACAGCTCATTGAGTGTGGCTTTAGTGCCAGCCTCGGTCAGTGGTGGTATGTAGACAGCTACAACAAATACAGATGAACATTCTAGGTAGTTAGTGTGGTCTACAGCTTATCATGAGATACTCTAACTCAGGCAAGCAAAACTTTGAGACTTCCTTAGATATCGTGCACCAGCTATTGTTTACAAATATGCATAGGTCCCCGCGCGTGTCTTACCAGAGGCTGCTGTTCTGTCCTGCCGATAGAGTGCATAACCCGCCAGATGTATGTTCTTAATGTCATCGTTCAGCCACGTCTCAGTGAAACATAAGATATTACAGTTTTTAAATGTCCCATTCGAAGGATAGAAAAAGTTAGGTTACTTTAATTTGCCACTTTACAAGCTAGCCAGCTAACTCTCCCAAATAAATGTACTTTTTTATTATGAGATATGCCAAACAGAGCTACAGACCCAGCCTGACATTGGCAATTAGCTAACTGTTTCTTATAATTTAGTATTTCAGTGTGGAGTCAATTGAAGGGACTAGCCTATGTCACATGAAGCCATTAGAAGACTGTTGCTGACTGAGAGGAGGATTGTAGAAATGATTTATAATAAATTGTGTTTAATAAGTCTTGGTGATTTAATAACCTAGTTAATCATTACATGACATTTAACACACTATTTATGTTTTGCTCAGTCTGACAGTAACCCAGAACTATCAGACGATCTCTCTTTCGGCTGCTGCTGACAGCTGCTGCTGACATGTTAGTTGTTCTTCTACATCATAATAATTATATCTGTACAGAATTTTGTCTTCATTTTGTCAGATTAACTCTTGTTTATTTCTAAATATTAACTCATGTTTTTTATCCTTTCTTCTTCTTCTCTGGAACCAGTCAAGCAGGTAGCCAAGTGGGAGTTGGACCTGTGGTCGAAAGGTGGCCGGTTAGAATGAAGGGCCTGGTGCTGGGAAAAACAAACGTGTGGAATCATTCTGACAACTGTAGGGGTGCTGGGTTCACATTCTTAAAACATTCCCCTACCATTGGGCCCTCTCTTTACAGGGGCACTGTATGTAGCTTGGACCTCTGCTCGTCTCAACTGTATGTGTGAGGTCTGCTGTTTGGGGGGTTGGGGGGGGGGCAGAGCAGAAGACACATTTTGTTGTTCACTTTAACTAATGGACAAAGAATTGTGTTGTAAAGAAGTCAGCCAGTGTTGACGTGGGCCGTCATTCAAATAAAGAGATGGCTTTCTTGCCACCAGTGCATATTACCAAACTGTGTTTGCATATGATGGGTCCTCAAGGTCCTGGAGTGGCCTAGCCAGTCTCCAGATCTCAACCCCATAGAAAATCTTTGGAGGGAGTTGAAAGTCTGTGTTGCCCAGCAACAGCCCCAAAACATCACGGCTCTAGAGGAGATCTGCATGGAGGAATGGGCCAAAATACCAGCAATAGTGTGTGAAAACCTTTTGAAGACTTACAGAAAACATTTGACCTCTGTCATTGCCAACAAAGGGTATATAACAAAGTATTGAGATAAACTTTTGTTATTGACCAAATACTTATTTTCCACCATAATTTGCAAATAAATTCATTAAAAATCCTACAATGTGATTTTCTGGATTTTCTTTTCTCATTTTGTCTGTTGAAGTGTATCTATGATGAAAATTACAGGCCTCTCTCATCTTTTTAAGTGGGAGAACTTGCACAATTGGTGGCTGACTAAATACTTTTTTGCCCCACTGTGTATATATATATATATATATATATATACACACACACACACTACCACTGGTGGAACCATGTCTTGTCTTATGCAGCTGTATGACCCAATGGGTGAATAAACTTGGTTAAAGCTTTACTAATCGTCCATGAGTTTTACTTGGTTCATTTAGAACTGGTAACCATAATGTTTGACATTGTCTTACCTTGTCTGTTGATCATGTCAATGACAATAAATGAAAAAAATTATGCTGGTATTATTTTGTCCATTTTGTCCATTCAATTATATTCTTAGCTCAAAATATCACTATTTAATAGTAGTAGCCATAATTCATTAATGGCACCACGCAGGGTTCAATATGGAACCATTTTGGTTAATTTATTTAACTACGTAAGTCAGTTAATTAAGAACCATTTTTATTTTTTTACCTTATGAACAAATTCTTATTTACAATGATGGCCTAATGGGGAACAGTGGGTTAACTGCCTTGTTCAGGAGCAGAAATTACAGAAGGGGAGGGGAGCTAGGGGATTCGATCCAACAACCTTTCGGTTACTGGTCCAACGCTCTAACCACTAGGCTACCTGCCGTCTCAAAATTGATCGAATACATTTTTTTTCTCATCCATCTACACACAACAGGGAAGCATGTTTTTATAAATGTGTGCAAAAGTATTGAAAATGAAAAACACATATCTAATTCACATGTATTCACATGTATTCAGTGTAGAAGCACCTTTGGCAGAAATTACAGCTGTGAGACTTTCTAGGTAAGTCTCTAAGAGCTTTCCACAACTGGATTATGCAACATTTTCCCATTACTCTTTAAAAAATTCTTCAAGCTCTATCAAATTGGTTGTTGATCATTGCTTGACAAACATTTTCAGATTTAAGTCAAAACTGTAACTCGGCCACTCAGGAACACTAGGCTACATGCATGTCCCCAGTCCACCTGGCTGTGCTGCTGCTCCAGTTTCAACTGTTCTGCCTGCGGCTATGGAACCCTGATCTGTTCACCTGATGTGCTACCTGTCCCAGACCTGCTCAACTCTCTAGAGACGGCAGGAGCAGTAGAGATACTCTGAATGATCGGCTATGAAAAGCCAACTGACATTTACTCCTGAGGTGCTGACCGGTTGCACCCTCGAAGACAACTGTGATTATTATTTGACCATTCTGGTCATCTATGAACATTTGAACATCTTGACCATGTTCTGTTATAATCTCCACCCGGCACAGCCAGAAGAGGACTGGCCACGCCTCATAGCCTGGTTCCTCTCTTGGTTTCCTCCTAGGTTCTGGATTTTCTAGGGAGTTTTTCCTAGCCACCGTGCTTCTACACCTGCATTGCTTGCTGTTTGGGGTTTTAGGCTGGGTTTCTGTACAGCACTTTGTAACATCAGCTGATGTAAGGAGGGCTTTATAAATACATTTGATGGATTGATGACAGCCAAACCCAGCCAAACACTAACCTGAACGACACTGGGCCAATTGTGCGCCGCCCCCAGGGACTCCCAATCACAGCCAGTTGTGATATATCCTGGAATTGAACAAGGGTCTGTAGTGACGCCTCTAGCACTGAGATGCAGTGCCTTAGACCGCTGCGCCATTCAGGCTCTTCATTGAAGAAGAGCCTCTAAGGTTCTGATCAAAGAACCCTATAAAAGGGTTATCCAGTATAAATAACTTTATGGGTTCCATGAAGCAAGTAATAGAACTAATTCTAAGAGTGTAGCATTTCTTTCAGTTGTAGATGGGTAAATCTGATTCAAATGTTGAGGTTAACTATTCTGTTTAACATCTATAACCCCCTGACCGCCACATCTTCTGTTTGTTGTATTTTATTTTATGTGAGCCGTTTTTTATGACGCAAATGACATTTATGTCAAAACAGACAATAAAATGCTTTCTTATCCATCTTATCGTAAACTCTTCTTCGCCCATAATGATTATTCACTGGGGAGGCAGGTGCCATACATGTACCACAACCAGGTGGTTAGAGCGTCGGGGCAGGAACTGAAAGGTTGCTAGATCAAATCCCTGAGCTGACAAGGTAAAAATGTGCTGTTCTACCCCTGAACAAGGCAGTTAACCCACTGTTCCTAGGCTGTCTTTTTAAATAAGAATTTGTTCTTATTTAAAAAAATATATATATATATACTGCTCAAAAAAATAAAGGGAACACTTAATTTGATTGCTTTTCTGATTTTCGTGACAAAGCTTCCTGCTGCTAGCTGGACATAATGCTATGCTAGGCTATCGATAAACTTACACAAATGCTTGCTGTAAAGCATAATTTCAAAATCTGAGATGACAGGGTGATTAACAAAAGGCTAAGCTGTGATTCACTATATTTCACTTGTGATTTCATGAATATGAATATTTTCAAGTAATATTTTTTGTCTGTTGCGTTATGCTAATTATTGTCAGTTGATGACAATTCTCCCGGATCCGGGATGGGTAGTTCCAAGATTAAACAATAAAATGTAACTCCTCACAGCCCTCCATGTGCTCACCAGAGGTAGCCTGACTGCCATTAGGTACCGAGATGAGGTCCTCAGACCCCTTGTGAGACCATATGCTAGTGCGGTTGGCCCTGGGTTCCTCCTAATGCAAGACAATGCTAGACCTCATGTGGCTGGCGTGTGTCAGCAGTTCCTGCAAGAGGAAGGCATTGATGCTATGGACTGGCCCGCCCGTTCCCCAGATCTGAATCCAATTGAGCACATCTGGGACATCATGTCTCGCTCCATCCACCAACGCCACGTTGCACCACAGACTGTCCAGGAGTTTTAGACTGTCCAGATGCTTTAGTCCAGGTCTGGGAGAAGATCCCTCAGGAGACCATCCGCCACCTCATCAGGAACATACCCAGCCGTTGTAGGGAGGTCATACAGGCACGTGGAGACCACACACACTACTGAACCCAATTTTGACTTGTTTTAAGGACATTACATCAAAGTTGGATCAGCCTGTAGTGTGGTTTTCCACTTTAATTTTGAGTGTGACTCCAAATCCAGACCTCCATGGGTTGATACATTTGATTTCCATTGATAATTTGTGTGATTTTGTTGTCAGCACATTCAACTATGTAAAGAAAAAAGTATTTAATAAGAATATTTCATTCATTCAGATCTAGGATATGTTATTTTAGTGTTCCCTTTATTTTTTTGAGCAGTGTATATTTCTATTACTAATTAAGCTGTGTATTTTGGTGCCTGTCGGCTGGTTAACACATTATATAAATCAAATAGAGTGATTTAAGAGTATATGGAGGAGTTGCTCAATAAAAAGTGATCAATTATTTATTTTAGAAAATAACAATAACACCACTTAAATATTGTTATAAGCACATATGAGCCTTTATAATGCCATAACTAATAATTAAACAAGCCACCGTAACAGAGTACTCACAGAGAGGTTGAGAGAGGCAGAGGTCCGTGGCTGGACTTCACCTCCTGGTTTTACTGCTGCTCCCGCAGGTCTTTGGGTTCTTGATGTTTAAGTTCTCATACACGCTGGACGGGTTGTCATCCATCACCCTGCATCACACAAACAGAACATGGTGAGCTGAAATTCTGTTTCATGTTCATTCAGACAATGTTCATTGGGTGTGGATGAAATAATATGAAGGAGATAGAGTGTGCATTTAGAGAGAGTAAAGCAGCATTTGTCTGTGAACTATGAGCAGTGTGTGTATTTGCAGGGCTACTCACACAGAGGAGGAGCGTGACACACAGGTCATGTTGGGTTTTGACCGGGCGTTGGTCATCTGGGGGTATTTGATATTGGAGTACTCCCTCTCCTTCGTTTTGTTCCTCTGCAAAGTGTCCACAAGAAGCCATGTTTTTAGAACTTGAAAAGGAAGATCGGTAAACATTGAGACAGGGTAGCATATCACGCACCTGGCCAACATGCTTTGCTTGTTGACACGCTGAAATGTAGTACCCGTAACTTGATTTTTCAACTTGATTGTTCCTTTGAATCAAGCTATTATAAAATGCTTGGGTCTCCAACTGTAAGGCAATACCTAAGCTCCAGACAGTCCCTTGAGAGAATACAGTGCCTTGCGAAAGTATTCGGACCGAAGCTTTCTTCTTGCCACTCTTCCATAAAGGCCAGATTTGTGCAATATACGACTGATTGTTGTCCTATGGACAGAGTCTCCCACCTCAGCTGTAGATCTCTGCAGTTCATCCAGGGTGATCATGGGCCTCTTGGCTGCATCTCTGATCAGTCTTCTCCTTGTATGAGCTGAAAGTTTAGAGGGACGGCCAGGTCTTGGTAGATTTGCAGTGGTCTGATACTCCTTCCATTTCAATATTATCGCTTGCACAGTGCTCCTTGGGATGTTTAAAGCTTGGGAAATCTTTTTGTATCCAAATCCGGCTTTAAACTTCTTCACAACAGTATCTCGGACCTGCCTGGTGTGTTCCTTGTTCTTCATGATGCTCTCTGCGCTTTTAACGGATCTCTGAGACTATCACAGTGCAGGTGCATTTATATGGAGACTTGATTACACACAGGTGGATTGTATTTATCATCATTAGTCATGTAGGTCAACATTGGATCATTCAGAGATCCTCACTGAACTTCTGGAGAGAGTTTGCTGCACTGAAAGTAAAGGGGCTGAATAATTTTGCACGACCAATTTTTCAGTTTTTGATTTGTTAAAAAAGTTTGAAATATCCAATAAATGTCGTTCCACTTCATGATTGGGTCCCACTTGTTGTTGATTCTTCACAAAAAATACAGTTTTATATCTTTATGTTTGAAGCCTGAAATGTGGCAAAAGGTCACAAAGTTCAAGGGGCCGAATACTTTCGCAAGGCACTGTATATACTGCAATACTGCTGTTGGTACGGTAGTTACTAGTACCTTTAGTAATAAACAACTACTCGTCCACTGCTAATATACAGTAACTGTGACTAAAAGGGCCACTTTTACTGCTAGAATACTACTACAATATTACAGAACTATTTCCACTACTGTTTGGTAGATACCTGCTCCTCCTCCAGTCTCTTCTGTGCCGTGTCAATGTACTGCTGGACGGCCATGTAGATGAACTTATACTGGGCCTCCGTCTGCACCATGCCTGACCGCTGCTGACGAACCCTCTGGATGGTCTTAGGGATGTCGATGTCACAGTCTAATCCTGAAACACACACACACACGAGCACGCACACAAACACACGTAGCATATTTAGCACGGTTACACAGATCTGTCCCAAATCCTAATCTCTACTCCATGCAGAGCAATCCAAAAACACAGTATCACAGCCGTAACGCTTGGATAGGACCGATATCAGAGCTGTAAGGTTTGGACAGGACTGATAGAGCATTAACGCTTGGACAGGACTGATGTCAGAGCCGTAACGTTTGGCTAGGACTGATTTTATAGCGGTAACGTTTGGTTAGGAACCATAATGTTTGACATGGTCTTACCTTGTCTGTTGATGATGTCAATGAGAATGTCAATGACAATTATGGTGCCTGTTCTCCCAATTCCTGCACTGGGGGAGGGGGGTCAAAGGAGACAATAGCACTATGTTACTACAATTAGGTAGTACTTTCATAACAGACATAGACTCAAACTGCCATTTCGCTAAAGTTACACTTACAAATGTGACCAAATCTATAAGAAAGACAGTTGTGCTTTATACTAAAATGTGAAAATAAATCCTACTTTTTGGTCTGTTAAATTTATAGTATATCACAGATTCATGGTCAACTTTTGATGTATACAGTCCTAGAATACTAGACCCATAGTTATATATTTATGTTTATCTTTCCATATCACATGAGAGTGTTCTCCCAAACAGTCATCACAAACAGACATGCATTTAGGCTCTAAAATAACTGCTTTTATGTCAGTAGGGCTTGGAAAGGTGTTGCATCTGATACGTGCCATCTGTCACAATGTGTGCCCTCTGTCTGTTTTACCTGCAGTGGACCACAATTGGTCCGGTGTCTGGAATGGCGCTCTGCGTGCGGTTGACCTGCTCCAGGAAGCTGAGCACTCCCCCAGGCTCGTTGGGCACGCCATGGTCAGGCCAGCTCAGATACTGGTAGTGCCAGATGTACCGCACCAGCTCCCTCTACAGATGGAGAGAGGTAGCACTACAGTTTACAGGCCTATTTCAGCAGTGTTCACCTGGCGAGGGGAAATTCAGTTACACACGAATAAATGGAACTTCCTTCCCTTTTTATGCACTTCTCTCTACATGTACTCTGACCTTGAATTTTGGGAAACGCATATATCACTGTTCTAAATGCATGTTTCTGTCACTCCCTGATCTGTTTCATCTTTGTGACTGTCTCCATCCCCTTCCAGCTGTCACACCCTGATCTGTTTCACCTGTCTTTGTGACTGTCTCCATCTCCTTCCAGGCCCATCTTCCCCATTATCCCGTGTTCTCTGTTGGTCTGTTGCCAGTTCGTCTTGTTTGTTCGGGTCAACCAGCGTTTTGTGTCTAAGCTCCTGCTTTTTCTAGTCTCTCTTTTCTCGCCCTGACTGACCGAGCAGACCTGGGGCAGCTGCGCAACACCATATCCTCCCAAGGAGCCTTGGTAGGCACACGGAGTTGCTATGTGGGCTGATGGAGGGGGTCCAAACGTTGGCTAAGTGCCATGACCGGGCGTTGGACATGCTGCGGGAGCAATTCCGCGGGTTGGCTGGGGGGCAGTCTGCCATGGTGGTAACCCCACCACCCCTCAGTAACTCCTTCCGGGAGCCCTGGTTACCTCCCCCGGAACGCCTAAATGGAGAGCCAAGCACCTGTCGGGCGTTTTTAGCTCAGAGTGTCCTCATTTTCGAGCTTCAGCCCTCCTCCTTCCCTGAGTTCGGATTTTCACACGTTGGCAGCAGAGAGTGCGTGGAACCCGTAAGTATTATTATTCGACAAGTTCCTGCACGGCGTCTCGGGGGGGGGGTTAAGGACAACCTTGTGGCTCGGGAGTTGCCCACGGATCTAGACTCCCTCATTGCCTTAACCATCCACATCAATGGGCGATTGCAGGAACAATGCCTGAATTTGACGTCACTCACACATCCAGGGATTCCACCTCGCCTCCAAGCCATCCCGGAAGTCCCCGACGGTCCCGTGGCCAAGAGCACCCGAGATTTCCGACCTTCCTCGAGATTCACAGAACAGGCCGGGGCACTGTTTCCCGAGCCAGTGCAACTAGGCAGAGCTGGGCTGTCACCAGCGGAACGGCAACATAGGATCGGTCGGGTCACTCATAACACCACTCCCATCAACATACATGTTTCAGGGAATCACAGCGAGACCAATCAGTTCCTACTCATCAACTCCCCCCAGATTCCCGTGGTGTTGGTATTGTCCTGGCTCCAGCGACACAACCCACTCATCAACTGGTATACGGGTGCCATCATGGGCTGGAGTCCGTTCTGCCACGGCCATTATCTGAAGTTGGCGCAACCTGCCCCGGGACGTCTTCCTGGGTCCTCGGAGGTGGTTCCAGATCTCTCTGCCATCCCCGCGGAGCACCAGGACCTCCGGGAGGTGTTTAGCAAGTCCCAGGCCACTTCCCTTCCGCCGCACCGCCCCTATGACTGTGGGATTGACCTTCTCCCTCGTGCAACACCGCCCCGGGGGCATCTATACTCGCTGTCTTGATCTGAAACCGAGGCTATGGAGGACTACATTGGGGACTCCCTAGCTAATGGATTTATCCGTCCCTCCTCCTTTCGCACTAGCGCAGGGCTCTTCTTCGTGGAGAAGGACAAGACCATGCGGCTGTGCATTGACTACCGGGGACTCGATGACATCACTGTAAAGAACCGTTATCCGCTACCTCTCATTTCCTCGGCCTTAGAGTAACTCCAGGGTCACACTGTGTTCTCCAAGTTGGATTTACCTAACGCCTACCACCTGGTGAGGATACGAGAGGGGGACGAGTGGAAGACTGCCTTACAACTCAGCCAGCGGCCACTACGAATATCTGGTCATGCCCTTTGGCCTCACTAACGCCCTTGCCGTGTTCCAGGCTCTGGTGAATGACGTTCTCCGCGACTTGCTGAACCGGTTCGTCTTTGTCTACATTGATGACATCCTTGTCTTCTGCCACTCCCCCCAAGAACATGTGCTCTATGTCTGGCAGGTTCTCCAGTTGTTCGTTAAGGTGGAAAAGTTCGAGTTCCATCGCTCCAGCATTCCCTTTCTGGGCTACATCATCTCTGCTGGGAGTGTCAAGATGGATCCCAGAAGGTGAAAGCGTTGGTGGATTGGCCCCTGCCTACGTCCAGGTTGCAGCTGCAATGCTTCCTGGGGTTTGCCAACTTCTATCGCCGCTTTATCCGGGGTTACAGCACCCTGGCCTCCCCCCTGTATGCCCTCACCTCTACCAAGGTTCCGTTCACGTGGTCCACAGCTGCTGACTGGGCGTTCCGGGACCTTAAACATCACTTCACCACGGCTCCGATCCTGGTTCATCCGGAACCTTCCTGTCAGTTCGTGGTGGAGGCCGATGCTTCGGACGTTGGAGTGGGGGCTGTTCTGTACCAACGTTCTGCACGGGACTTTAAGCTGCATCCCTGCGCCTTCTTCTCCCACCGCCTCGCAGAAGAATTACGATGTGGGGACTCGGGAGCTTCTCACGGTGGAAATGGCATTGGAGGAATTGAGGCACTGGCTCGAAGGGGCATAGCATCCATACATTGTGTGGACCGACCACAAAAACCTGTTTTATCTCCGTACCGCTAAGCGCCTCAACTCCAGGCAGGCGAGATTGGCCCTGCTGTTTACCTGGTTCAACTTTTCCCTCTCCTATCGGCCGGGGTCCAAGAACATCAAGCCCGGATGCCCTGTCTTGCTGCTATAACCCTCACAGCTTCCACCTTGTGCCTGGCGACAGAACTCAGCTGGGGTATCGGGAAGCAGGTCCGGGAGGCGCAGCGGTCCCAGCCGAAACCTGGGTGGGGCACAGATAACCGGATGTTCGTACCTGACACAGTCCACTCTGCGGTCCTGGAGTGGGCCCATTCCTCCAGGCTTGCCTGCCACCTGTGCTCCCAGCAGACCCTGGCATTTGTATGACAATGCATTTGGTGGCCCATGCATTCATCGCCGCTTGCACCATGTGTGCTCAGAACAAGACTCCTCAGCAAGTTCTGGCTGGCCTTCTGCAACCTCTGCTTGTCCCTCACCATCCTCGGTTCCACATATTCCTGGATTTCGTCACAGGTCTCCCCCTGTCTGAGGGCAACACTGCCATCCTGATGGTGGTCGACCGGTTTTCCAAGGCCACCCAGTTCATTCCTCTCCCCAAATTACCATCAGCCAAGGCGACGGACCAGCTCATGGTGCAGCACGCCGTCCGGATCCATGGACTACATGGTCTCGGCCTACCGACGTCGACATACCTTCTGCCCAGATGTTTGTCCACCTGTCGTCGTACCTGGAGAGCCCAGTTGGTCCTCCTCAAGACCACCTCCAGGTGTCGACGACAAGCAGATCACAATCGGACCCCAGCATCGTCTCAGGCAGAAGGTATGGCTATCCACCCAGGATCTGACCCTCCGGGGTGGAATCCTGAAAACTCTTCCCCCCCACTTTATTGGCCCGTTTCCCAACTCTAAAATGATCAGTCCCTCTGATGTTCGTCTTCTCCTGTCCCGTACTCTTTGTATACACCCCACCTTTCATGTGTCCAGAGTCAAACCTACGTCTCACAGCCCTTTGTCTCCTGTTTCCAAGCCCACCCCTCTCCCCTGTCTCATCGACTGCCAACCGGCTTACACGGTGAGGCATCTCCTGAAGGTTCGACCTCGGGGCAGCAGATTCCAGTAATTAGTTGACTGGGAGGGCTATGGCCCGGAGAAGAGGTGCTGGGTCCCCGCCCGGGAAACCAGGCCTCATCATGGATTTTCAACGACTCCCCGGTCAACCAGGTAAGCGCCCAGGTAGGACGCCAGGTGGCACCCCGAGAGGGGGTGGGTACTGTCACACCTGATCTGTTTCACCTGTCTTTGTGATTGTCTCCACCCCCCTCCAGGTGTCACTCATCTTCCCCATTATCCCCTGTGTATTTATACCTGTGTTCTGTGTTGGTCTGTTGCCAGTTTGTCTTGTTTGTTCGAGTCAACCAGCATTGTCTCAGCTCCTGCTTTTTCTAGTCTCTCTTTTCTTGCCCTCCCGGTTTTGACCCTTGCCTGTCCTGACTCCGAGTCCGCCTGCCTGATCACTCTGCCTTACCCAGACCCTGCCTGCCGTCCGGTACCATTCCCCGACCTCTGGTTTTTTGACCACTGCCTGTCTTGACCTGCCCCTGTTAGGACAAACTATTGTTTATTCGACGTGGTCTGCTTCTGGGTCTTCCCTTCATACCTGATAGTATCAATATGTTGAAATTTAAGTCAAAATATATGCATTCAGAAATGATTTCAACTCCTTAACTTTTTTGTTACATTTTGTTATGCTGCAGCCTTATTCTAAAATTGATTAGTTTTCCTCCCTCATCAATCTACACACAATAGGTTTAGACATTTTAGAAAATGTATAACAAATAAACTGAAATATCACATCTACAGTTATTCAGACCCTTTAATCTGTACTTTGTTGAAGCATCTTTGACAACTGTTTGAGTTGGCTTTGTAGTCCAGCACTTTGTATTTGAAATGATACAATGACCTTGAGGTTAAAGTGCAGACTGTCAACTTTAATTTGAGGGTATTTTCATCCATACAGGGTAAACATTTTAGAAATTAAATAACTTTTTGTTCATAGTCCCCCCCATTTTAGGGGACCAAAAGTATTGGGACATATTCACTTAAATATGTATTAAAGCAGTAACAATGTAAGTATTTGGTCCCATATTCATAGCACGTGATAACTACATCAAGCTTGTGACTAAATATTTGTTGGATGCATTTGCTGGTTTGTTTTGGTTGTGTTTCAGATTAGTTGGTTCCCAACTGAAACTGTAAATGTGTCATGAGTCACTTTTATTGTAAATAAAACACTTCTACATTAATGTGTATGCTACCCTGATTAGAGACAATCCTGAATGAATCATGAATATTGTTGAGTGAGAAAGTTACAAACCCACAAACATCATACCCCCAAGACATGCTAACATTTCACTCTGACAATATCAGTTGACAGTAGCATTTTTGGGGGTATTTGGCGTCTAACTTTCTTAGTCGTTATTCGCGATTCTTCAGGATTATCTGTAATCATGTCAGCATGCACATTAATGTAGATATGTTTAGAAACTTATTCTATTCTTATTTACAATAAAAGTGACATTTACCATTAATTTCTATATGGCACAAAATAATCTGAAACAAAAACAGCATCCAACCAATTTGTAGAGTCTCAAGCTTGATAGTGTATCACTGGCCCAATACTTTTGGAGCTCACTGTATATATAATTTTATTAACTTAGTGTTGAGAATTAGAATAATAGAACACACAGGCTTCAATTTCAAAATGTGGTTGGGCGTCAGCAACTTCTCTTATGTCAGTCTCTGACACTCACCCACACCCACTAAATATGTTTTAATTGGTCAATTAGTTTAGCCAGCTATCTAAAATTGTAGTAATCGTGGTCGAATTACCGACCAGGTGGCCCCCATTTATTTTGTTAGTCACTCTCATATATTAGAAACAGCAAACATTCACTATAAAACTGCTAATTTTTCCCTCTACTCTATAGCAAAATGTGAAAAATTAATAATGCCTAATTCTCTCTACACCCCATGACAAAGTGTAGAATTGCAGGAAATTAAATATATATACATAAACACACACACACCTCGCTGCTGTCAATAAGGGGGCTGCTAAAATGTTTTGCTTGCAAGGTGGGGGGGCCATCCCCAACAACATGAGGCTAGGGCCAGCTCCGACTGCATGTGTTGCTACTGTATGTATGTCGGTACAGAGACCCACGATGCCACAGCAACCTCTCATGAGTTTAGATTTGTTGTGGCCCCCATCCCCATCAAAGTTGCACATCCCTGTTTTAGCTAAATGAACAGAAAAAACAATTGAACACAAACTTCCTGTTCAAATAGGTAGGCCGCCCATTGGGTGTTTTCTGGGGTTGAATTAAATGTATTCAGTGCGCGCAATGGTCCCACACAAGCAAACCAGGTTCCAAGTCTGAATACCAACTACTGAGAAGTGCGTAGGAAAGGGGTACATTTCCTATGTCTGAATCGGGCCCTTATGACACGATGCAGAAAAAGGAACTTAATAAGGAACTGCACCTGCTGATCTGGCCTTGTTTTTTTGGCGCCTCAAGAAATGCTGTATCAGAAATCAAATGTGATTTGGGGTGTTTCTTGAGTGTGTCCTTGCCACCACCAAGACACACCCATCTGTCAGAACTTCGCCTGCAGCTGTCCCCCCCCACTCAATAACCACAATCAAACCACGGCAGCTGGAGTTCAATAACTACAGGCAGATGTATGAGGAGATGCCGGAGGAAACATTGAACAGGTCAGTAGCCTTCAGAGTAATATGAGAAGAATGCAATTGTTGAATTTATGTAGATATTCTAAACAAAGTGCTTTGATAACTTTCAAATGTAGTTACAGATCCATGCAGAATAAACAACCCTTTATATAATACAATATAAGCAGTGTTTTACAAATACAGTATAACAAAATACACCTTTCATTGTCATTCCAAGCCGATACAGATACTGTGCCTATCTGCATTTTGTCTGGTGGTAATGGGGCTACCTTGGCTAACATGCCAAAGTACCTTCCTGTGTGGTGTGCCGTATACAACAGGAGTTCCTTGATCCTGGTGCAGAATACATAGAGTTTCTCCCTCCCCATACTGACTGATACCAGTCAACCCAATAATAAAAAAAGACAATACAAGTAAAGGTTGTCTAGTAAAAAATGTATGCAGAGTGCCAGGTCCATTTAGAGACATCAGTCTTCATCACGTCATCTTGCAAGTCTCCATGTGCTGGCTCCATACATGTTTCTGTGAACACAGAGTCACTGTTCTATTACCAATGGGCAGTTTGTCAGATATCACCTATCCCAACACACATCTACCATGTTGAAGTATGAACAGGTCATACTAAACCTACCTAATTCTTGTCTCCCCATCGACGACCATTGGTGAGGAGGCAAGAAGCAAGTTCTTTGCCAGTGCCCCATTGATGGGCATCGCAGCATTGATGAGCTCCTGACCCCTCAAAGATACTGGTCGGTCAAACATACAGAGCACTGATTAGATTATCAATGGTGGTTATGATTAGCTGTATTCACCTTTCTATTTCACCTCAGATATCATGATATGTGAAGTGAAATGGTAAACTCAGTGATCAGGGTGGTTCCACAAGGCTTAAGTTATGAAGGCGAATTGGGACAAAACTCGAACATGTTTTGACCTTTGACCAGGTAAAATGTCACCAACCTGATTCAAGTGTCCTCCCTGTTCCGTTTTATAGGAATGCTCACAGCGAGGGGATGTCTGTGTGATGCTGAGGGTCCCCTTGCTGGTCTTCTCTATGTTGCATGTTCTGCTGCAAACTGGACATCTCTTAAACAACTGCAGCAGTCAATCCTCATAAACAACGTCCTTTATCTTATGAGGTGGTGTTGACTGGGAGGGCCTGTGACAGGGTGATACAATAGACAGCCAAGTGGTAAATAGCATTTTGTTATAAAGGACAACGCTTTTTGATAATGCACTTAACAAAAATGCCTGTACTATTTGTATCTGCTTGGCTGGGTAATTAACCTACTAGTTTATCAAACGGTATGTTTTAATAAAACTTTCCACATAACACATTGTTGATGAAGCTGTCTGTGTCATCAGGGCAGTACCTTGGGTCAATTTAGTTATAGATTGTCACTAGTTAACACAGCCACAAAGTCATAAACCCTGCCTATTTTTACAATTTCTCTTAACCTAACCACACTGCGAACCTCAGAATCTAATTTTATTGGTCACATACACGCGTTTAGCAGATGTTTCTCTGGTGTAGAGAAATGCATGTGTTTCTAACTCCAACCAACAGTACAGAAATATCTAACAATTTCACAACACACATCTAAATTAAAGAAATAGAATTAAGAATATATATATTTGGACGAGCAATGTCAACCACCTTATGCCTAACCTTACATTAAACTCATTTTTGTTTTTAACCATTGTTATTCTAGTCCATTTGGACTTTGTAGCTGCGGTAACTAGTGGAACCCCTAATTCTATGCTTTACAGATGTAGACTGACTTGTAGGCTAACATTAGCTAGCTAGCCTTCCTCACCAACATTATAAAATGATAACGTGACATAACCAACAGTATCCAGACAATACACAGTAAACTAGTATGAGCTACGACCTAACTATGTTGTAATGAGGTAATTAGCTAGCTACTATAACGTTAACTAAAACTTTTGCTAGCCTGCCTCGCTTCATCACAAGATAGCTACATAACATCATTTAAAATCGTTAGCTAAATTATAGCAGAGGGGTCATTATATTCCAGTGTCTCTGGTTATACTTACAATACTAGGGTCCTTCAGCAGGGCACGCAAACCATATAACTTTGGCTGTGGAGACATGGTCAATCCGTACATGGCTTTTCAGTCAGCCGTCCTTTAAACGCGTTGGGGCAATGAAACACGGCCCCCCCCCAGTCAATGAAGGGAGGCGAAGTGGGTGCAGGGGCGATTTGCACGTTGAGCTTTGCAAAGTAGTGCATTACTCAAATGTTACGGTGGTCACTCAGAAATGGCCTATGTAGTACCTGTTAATTATATATGAATTTATACAACCAGAAATAAACCTCCCCCCATCACAAGTGGCCTTAGTTGAGGTGTAATTTACTGTGCTATACCAAATGGTACCAATTTTATACAGATCCTTCTTAAATGTATGTGGTCTTACCCTGTCCAAACGCGTCACCTCCAATTCCCTTAGGATGTAGTCTTGAGCCGGACACTCCTCCACGTTCTTCACACTCACTTTCCCAAACTCCTTAGTGGCGTTGAGGTCGGGCCAGTAACGCACACACTTGTTCTGTCGAGGGAAAAGTGGAGCATTACACAATCTAGCACTTTTACGACCAGTTTAGCTGTCATACTATCCTGGTCATCCCGGAGATTGGCCGACAACAGCTGTTTTGGATTGGAGGAGGGGGGAGCCAAACAATGTATTGCTAGCCTCCTGAAGTTCAGTTCTGATAAGCATCTATCTGTCCATACATGCACCCCATCCACTGATGTACTCCTAAACAGAGATGGTGTCAGTGGGAGGCTTTAATCCTCATCTAAACAGAGATGGTGTCAGTGGAGGCTTTCAAGCTTACAAATAGTATTACATGGACTTAATAGGAATGCCTGTTCTAATACATTTACTTATTTTTTCCCCTTTTCCCCTTATATCTTTTATTCAAATTCTGAATGTCTAACATATCTTTATGTATTTGTTGGAAGAGCAAACTGGGATCCCCACCATGGGGGAATGTATGTGGTTCCATAGATGATATCATTATCACCGGACCAGACTTTGGACCCAGTAATTCTACTTCTATGCCCTCACCCGTCCTCTCTCCATCTCCTTGGTGGTCATGACAATGACGTGTGTGTTTTCCTGGTAGACCATCTTCCAGAAGTCCACCACCGTGTTCTGAAGGCAGCCCTGGGTGGCGATGAACACCTTGCCCTCCTCCACGTGGCGGCCCTCTTCATGCATACTCTGGGCAAGAGAAACATACAGTACTTCATTCATTTCCTGTCTTCATTCATGATGAACAGATGAACATTGGTAACCTGGTGGTGGTTCAGTCTGTTTGTGCTTTAACCAACTCCTCGCTGTGTGTGATAGTTCATTTTCATGCCAAACATAGAAGAGTTGGCTACGACAGCACATAGGCTACAGTATGGGAGCAGGCCATTCACACCCTCTGCTTTGACACTCCGAATTGAGCTCAGGTGCATCCAATTTCCTTTGATCATCCTTGGCACTACAACTTGGAGTCCACCTGTGGCCAATTCAATTGTTTGGACAGGATTTAAAAAGAAACACCTATCTCTATAAGGTTCCACAGTTGACAGTGCATGTCAGAGCAGACATTATACCATGAAGTGCAAGGAACCCTCCGTAGAGCTCTGAGAGAATTGTGTTGAGGCATACAATACCAGTCAAAAGTTTGGACACACCTCCTCATTCAAGGATTTTACTTTATTTGTACTATTTCCTACATTATAGAATAATACTGAAGACATGAAAGCTATGAAATAACACATGGAATCATGTAGTAACCAAAAAAAAGTGTTAAACAAAACCAAATGTATTTTATAATTGAGATTCTTCAAAGTAGCCACCCTTTGCCTTGACAGCCTTTGCACACTCTTGGCATTCTCTCAATCAGCCTCACCTGGAATGTTTTTCAAATGGTCTTGAAAGAGTTCCCACATATGCTGAGCACTTGTTGGCTGCTTTTCCTTCACTCTGCGGTCCAAATCATCCCAAACCATCTCAGTTGAGTTGAGGTCAGGGGATTGTGGAGGCCAGGTTATCTGATGCAGCACTCTATCACTCTCATTCTTGGTTAAATAGCAATTACACAGCCTGGAGGTGTGTTGGGTCATTGTCCTGTGGAAAAACAAATGATAGTCCCACTAAGCTCAACCCAGATGGGATGACGTGTCACTGCAGAATGATGTGGTTGCCATGCTGGTTAAGTGTGCCTTGACTTCTAAATCAAATCACAGACAGTGTCACCAGCAAAGCACTCACACACATCACACCTCCTCCATGCTTCACGGTGGGAACCACACATGCAGAGATCATCCGTTCACCTACTCTGCATCTCAAAGACACAGCAGTAGGAACCAAACATCTCAAATGTCGACTCATCAGACCAAAGGACAGATTTCCACCGGTCTAATGTACATTGCTCGTGTTTCTTGGCCCAAGCAAGTCTCTTCTTCATATTGGTGTTCTTTAGTAGTGGTTTCTCTGCAGCAATTTGACCATAAAGGCCTGATTCACACGGTCTCCTCTGAACAGTTGATTTTGAGATGTGTATGTTACTTGAACTCTGTGAAGCATTTATTTGGGCTGCAATTTCTGAGGCTGGTAACTCTGTGAACTTATCCTCTGCAGCAGAGGTAACTCTGGGTCTTCCTTTCCTGTGGCGGTCCTCATGAGAGACAGTTTCATCATAGCACTGATTGTTATTGCGACCGAACTTTGGAAAAAAAATCTAAATTCTTGTAATGTTCCAGATTGACTGACCTTCATGTCTTAAAGTAACAGACTGTTGTTTTTCTTTGCTTATTTGAGCTGTTCTTGCCATAATATGGACTTGGTCTTTTACCAAATAGAGCCATCTTCTGTATACCACCCCTACCTTGTCACAACACAACTGATTGGCTCAAATGCTTTAAGTTAAGAAAATCCACAAATGAACTTTTAACAAGGCAAACTGTTCCTCGAAATGCATTCCAGGTGACTACCTCGTGAAGCTGGTTGAGAGAATGCAAAGCTGTCATCAAGGCAAAGGGTTGCTACTTTGAAGAATCTAAAATATATTTTGATTTGTTCAACACTTTGGTTACTACATGATTCCATGTGTTATTTCATAGTTTTGATGACTTCACTATTATTCTACAATGTAGAAAATAGTAAAAAATAAAGTAAACCCTGGAATGAGTAGGTGGGTCCAAACTTTTGACTGGTACTGTATATCTGGTGAAGTGTATAAAAAATGGAAACTTTCCACACACCATACAAGACCACAGTGGTCTCCATCATTGGGAAACATTTGGTACTACCAAGACTGCCAAGAGCTAGCCGTCTGAACAAACTGAGCAACTGGGCAAGAAGGTCCTTGGTCACAAGGTGACCAAAAACCCCATGACCACTGACAGACATACAGAGTTCTTTGGCTGAACATATAATTTATCTGGGAGAACATGCCAGACGGACAACAGTCTCTACAGCACTTCACCAATCAGGGCTTGGTGGGAGGGTGGCCAGACGGAAGCCACTCTTGCTAAAAAGGCACATGACAGCATGCCTGGAGTTTGCAAAAAGGCATGTGAAAGACAGAGCATAAGGCAAAAGATCCTGTGGTCTGATGAGACAAAAATGTAACTCTTTGGCCTGAATGCAAAGAGCTATATTTGAAGAAAACCAGACATAGCTCATTACCCATCTAACACCAACCCTACCGTGAAGTATGGTGGTGCCTAGCATCATGCTATGGGAATATGGGGATGCTTTTCAGCAGTGGGAACTGGGAGACTGGTAAGTATAGAGGGAACAATGAATGGTGCCAAATACAGACAAATCCTTGATGAGAACCTGCTTCAGAGTGCAAACAGACTGGGGCTGTTACAACAGGACAATGACCCCTAGCCAAAGCAACGATGGAATGGCTTCAGAACAAGAATATGAAAGTTCTTGAGGGGCCCAGCTAAAGCCCAGACTTGAATCCCATTGAAAATCTGTGGAAATACTTAAAGATTGTTGTTCACTGCCACTCCCCATCCAATTTAACAGAGCTTGAGAAAATCTGTAAGGAAGAACATCCCTAAATACAGATGTGCAAAGCTGAGAGACCTACCCAACACAACTCAAAGCTGGAACAGACCTACCCAAGACAACTCAAAGATGGTACAGACCTACCCAAGACAACTCAAAGCTGGTACAGACCTACCCAAGACAACTCAAAGCTGGTACAGACCTACCCAAGACAACTCAAAGCTGGTACAGACCTACCCAAGACAACTCAAAGCTGATAGAGACATACCCAAGACAACATAAAGCTGATACAGACCTACCCAAGACAACTCAAAGCTGATAGACCTACCCAAGACAACTCAAAGCTGATGGACCTACCCAAGACAACTCAAAGCTGATAGACCTACCCAAGACAACTCAAAGCTGACAGACCTTCCCAAGACAACTCAAAGCTGACAGACCTACCCAAGACAACTCAAAGCTGACAGACCTACCCAATACAACTCAAAGCTGACAGACCTTCCCAAGACAACTCAAAGCTGATAGACCTACCCAAGACAACTCAAAGCTGATGGACCTACCCAAGACAACTCAAAGCTGATGGACCTACCCAAGACAACTCAAAGCTGATGGACCTACCCAAGACAACTCAAAGCTGATAGACCTACCCAAGACAACTCAAAGCTGATAGACCTACCCAAGACAACTCAAAGCTGACAGACCTACCCAAGACAACTCAAAGCTGACAGACCTACCCAATACAACTCAAAGCTGACAGACCTTCCCAAGACAACTCAAAGCTGATAGACCTACCCAAGACAACTCAAAGCTGATAGTTCTACCCAAGATAACTCAAAGCTGATACAGACATACCCATGATGACTCAAAGCTAATAGACCTACCCAATACAACTCAAAGCTGATAGACCTACCCAAGACAACTCAAAGCTGGTACAGACATACCCATGATGACTCAAAGCTAATAGACCTACCCAATACAACTCAAAGCTGATAGACCTACCCAAGACAACTCAAAGCTGGTACAGACATACCCATGATGACTCAAAGCTAATAGACCTACCCAAGACAACTCAAAGCGGATAGACCTACCCAAGACAACTCAAAGCTGATAGACCTACCCAAGACAACTCAATGCTGTAATCACCACCAAATGTGCTTCTACAAAGTATTGACTCAGAGATGCAAATACTTATGTAAATGAGATATTTCTGTATTTCATTCAATACATTTGATTAAAAAAATATATTTTTAAAACTATTTTCACTTTGTCATTATGGGGTATTGTGGGTGAGAAAATAAAAATATTTAATGAATTTGGAATTCAGGCTTTAACACAACAAAATGTGGAATAAGTCAAGGGGTATGAATACTTTCTGAAAGCACTGTAAGTGTTAGGGGCAAATCAAGTTCAAGCAAAATGTTCACTTTTCTACTCGGGCCGGCACCCTTGTCTTAGTGGACCAAGGCTGGACCTGCTCTCGCTTGGGGTCAAAGCCAGGTCACTGGTACTTTTCAGCTGTCATTTACATAACAATAGCTAACTGTGAACTTTAACACTTTCTAACAAAGCAACTGTTTTGATTATACAGAGGTTGTTGATTCTGCTCTTCACAAGTCCTCACTGTCAGCCCTAGCTATTGAAACAATTTCCCAAGTATAACATAAGGGTGTATACACTAGTGTAACAGTCGAAAAGCAGAATTAGTCATGCATTGATGTCAATGGGAGATTAAGGGAAAATTTGATTAAAATGGAAGTTAGGATTCGCCCCTAAGAGCAATTATTCCACTCACACTTCCAGAACTCACTCTGATGTAGTTGGCGTTGATGTAGTCGGAGCCAGGCACATCTGTGTCTGCTTCCCTGATCTCCACCCGTGTGGTGTCAACTGGAACACAGATAGACCGGGATTAGGGTCATTGGTCACACACACAGGGAGGTTTTGTAGACAGGAGGTTCAGGTCGATATCTCACTCACAAGGGAGGATGTTCTTGTATCTGTTTTTACTCTTGTTCTCTGCTCTCTGCCCTTCTTTCCTGGGGTAGAGGAGCTTACACTCCTGCTGCTGTAGCACCTGGAAGAAGAGAGAAGAGAACAAGGTGAGAGAAAGTCAGACAGAGGCAGTATATGAAATGGCATTCCCTATTGGCAATCTAGTGCAATACTTTTGACCAAAGTCTAGGAAGTCATTTTGGAGTGAAGAGTCTAATCTGAGCCATAAAAAATCCCTTAGACCCAGGTATCCCAAATGGCACCATATGTGCCAAGATATAGTGCACTACCTTTGATCAGGGCCCATAACCAGACTATGACAGGAACCAGTGGTGACCATCTTAGAGTTAACAATAATGTGCTGTGTGTTGTCCTTCAGGAAATGCCTCATGAACATACTGGATTTATATCATCCAGACGAGCTTCAATGCCATACAACTCTCCTTCTATGGCCTCCAACTGCTCTTAAATGCTAGCAAAACTAAATGCATGCTCTTCAACCGATCGCTGCCCGCACCCACCCGCCCATCCAGCATCACTACTCTGGATGGTTCTGAATATGTGGACAACTACAAATACCTAGGTGTCTGGTTAGACTGTAAACTCTCCTTCCAGACTCACATTAAGCATCTCCACTCCAAAATTAAATCTAGAATCGGCTTCCTATTTCGCAACAAAGCATCCTTCACTTATGCTGCCAAACATACCCTCGTAAAACTGACTATCCTACCGATCCTTGACTTCGGCGATGTCGTTTACAAAATAGCCTCCAATAATCTACTCAGCAAATTGGATGCAGCCTATCACAGTAGACTGTGGGGCCACAGTGTCTCCTGACCCCTCCTGTCTCAGCCTCCAGTATTTATGCTGCAGTAGTTTATGTGTCGGGGGGCTAGGGTCAGTTTGTTATATCTGGAGTACTTCTCCTGTCCTATTCAGTGTCCTGTGTGAATTTAAGTGTGCTCTCTCTAATTCTCTCTTTCTCTCTCTCGGAGGACCTGAGCCCTAGGACCATGCCTCAGGACTACCCGACATGATGACTCCTTGCTGTCCCCAGTCCACCTGGCCGTGCTGCTGCTCCAGTTTCAACTGTTCTGCCTTATTATTATTCGACCATGCTGGTCATTTATGAACATTTGAACATCTTGGCCATGTTCTGTTATAATCTCCACCCGGCACAGCCAGAAGAGGACTGGCCACCCCACATAGCCTGGTTCCTCTCTAGGTTTCTTCCTAGGTTTTGGCATTTCTAGGGAGTTTTTCCTAGCCACCGTGCTTCTACACCTGCATTGCTTGCTGTTTGGGGTTTTAGGCTGGGTTTCTGTACAGCACTTTGAGATATCAGCTGATGTACGAAGGGCTATATAAATAAATTTGATTTGATTTTGATTTGATTTGACAGTGTCATCCATTTTGTCACCAAATCCCCATATACTACCCACCACTGCGACCTGTATGCTCTCGTTGGCTGGCCCTCGCTTCATATTCGTCGCCAGACCCACTGGCTTCAAGTCATCTATAAGTATTTGCTCGGTAAAGCCCCACCTTATCTCAGCTCACTGGTCACCATAGCAGAACCCACCCGTAGCACGAGCTCCAGCAGGTATATTTCACTGGTCACCCCCAAAGCCAACTCCTCCTTTGGCCGACTTTCCTTCCAGTTTTCTGCTGCCAATGACTGGAACGAATTGCAAAAATCCCTGAAGCTGGAGACTTATATCTGCCTCACTAACTTTAAGCATCAGCTGTCATCAGCGATCATTGCACCTGTACATAACCCATCTGTAAATCGTTCACCCAACTACCTCCTCCCCATATTGTTTTTGTTTTTTTTGCTCCTTTGCACCCCAGTATGTATCTCTGCTTGTACATTTATCTTCTGCACATCTATCACTCCAGTGTTTAATTGCTAAATTGTAATTATTTTGCCACTATGGCCTATTTATTTCCTTACCTCCCTAATCTTACTAAATATGCACACACTGTATATAGACTTTTCTATTGTGTTATTGACTGTACGTTTGTTTATCCCATGTGTAACTGTGTTGTTTGTTTCGCACTGATTTACTTTATCCTGGCCAGGTCGCAGTTGTAGATGAGAACTTGTTCTCAACTAGTCTACATCAAATCAACTGTAAATTTCGGTGTTCCTCAAGGTTCCGTTTTGGGACCACTATTGTTTTCACTATATATTTTACCTCTTAGGGATGTTATTCGAAAACATAATGTTAACTTTCACTGCTATGCGGATGACACACAGCTGTACATTTCAATGAAACATGGTGAAGCCCCAAAATTGCCCTTGCTAGAAGCATGTTTCAGACATAAGGAAGTGGATGGCTGCAAACTTTCTACTTTTAAACTCGGACAAAACAGAGATGCTTGTTCTAGGTCCCAAGAAACAAAGAGATCTTCTGTTGAATCTGACAATTAATCTTAATGGTTGTACAGTCGTCTCAAATAAAACTGTGAAGGACCTCGGCGTTACTCTGGACCCTGATCTCTCTTTTGAAGAACATATCAAGACCATTTCAAGGATAGCTTTTTTCCATCTACGTAACATTGCAAAAATCAGAAACTTTCTGTCCAAAAATGATGCAGAAAAATTAATCCATGCTTTTGTCACTTCTAGGTTAGACTACTGCAATGCTCTACTTTCCGGCTACCCGGATAAAGCACTAAATAAACTTCAGTTGGTGCTAAATACAGCTGCTAGAATCCTGACTAGAACCATAAAAATTGTATCATATTACTCCAGTGCTAGCCTCTCTACACTGGCTTCCTGTCAAAGCAAGGGCTGATTTCAAGGTTTTACTGCTAACCTACAAAGCATTACATGGGCTTGCTCCTACCTATCTCTCTGATTTGGTCCTGCCGTACATACCTACACGTACGCTACGGTCACAAGACGCAGGCCTCCTAATTGTCCCTAGAATTTCTAAGCAAACAGCTGGAGGCAGGGCTTTCTCCTATAGAGCTCCATTTTTATGGAACGGTCTGCCTACCCATGTCAGAGACGCAAACTCGGTCTCAACCTTTAAGTCCTTACTGAAGACTTATCTCTTCAGTGGGTCATATGATTGAGTGTAGTCTGGCCCAGGAGTGGGAAGGTGAACGGAAAGGCTCTGGAGCAACGAACCGCCCTTGCTGTCTCTGCCTGGCCGGTTCCCCTCTTCCCACTGGGATTATCTGCCTCTAACCCTATTACAGGGGCGTCACTGGCTTACTGGGGCTCTCATGCCGTCCCTGGAAGGGGTGCGTCACCTGAGTGGGTTGATTCACTGATGTGGTCATCCTGTCTGGGTTGGCGCCCCCCCTTGGGTTGTGCCATGGCAGAGATCTTTGTGGGCTATACTCAGCCTTGTCTCAGGATGGTAAGTTGGTGGTTGAAGATATCCCTCTAGTGGTGTGGGGGCTGTGCTTTGGCAAAGTGGGTGGGGTTATATCCTTCCTGTTTGGCCCTGTCTGGGGGTGTCCTCGGATGGGGCCACAGTGTCTCCTGAACCCTCCTGTCTCAGCCTCCAGTATTTATGCTGCAGTAGTTAATGTGTCGGGGGGCTAGGGTCAGTTTGTTATATCTGGAGTACCTCTCCTGTCCTATTCGGTGTCCTGTGTGAATCTAAGTGTGCATTCTCTAATTCTCTCTTTCTCTCTCTCTCTCTCGGAGGACCTGAGCCCTATGACCATGCCCCAGGACTACCTGACATGATGACTCCTTGCTGTCCCCAGTCCACCTGGCCGTGCTGCTGCTCCAGTTTCAACTGTTCTGCCTTATTATTATTCGACCATGCTGGTCATTTATGAACATTTGAACATCTTGGCCATGTTCTGTTATAATCTCCACCCGGCACAGCCAGAAGAGGACTGGCCACCCCACATAGCCTGGTTCCTCTCTAGGTTTCTTCCTAGGTTTTGGCCTTTCTAGGGAGTTTTTCCTAGCCACCGTGCTTCTACACCTGCATTGCTTGCTGTTTGGGGTTTTAGGCTGGGTTTCTGTACAGCACTTTGAGATATCAGCTGATGTACGAAGGGCTATATAAATAAATTTGATTTGATTTGATTTGATTTAAATGGTTAAATAAAGGTGAAATAAAAAAAATATTTAAAAAAATTATCTTGATCTTGACTTTCATGTTTTGGAATATTAGGTGTGATTTACAATCATTTAAATACACTGGCGGTAATGATGATACCACCACTCTTGTACCTCAAACTCTTCCCAGAATCCCTGTTTGGGCTTCTCTGAGTTGTCTGCCACTTTGTTCAGTTCCTTCACCCTGTTCTCAATGTTGGCTGCATTTATCCTGGTGGCATTGAAGGGCTTCCGTTGGGAAAGGAAGAGCAAAACATTAACTCCATGGATGATTATATGATCCACCCTTCACATTAAATGATATTGCTAATATAGAATTTGCAGCTCACCCATACTTGGAATGACACATAATTAATATACTTAACACATCTGGTTTTATCATAGTAGAACATAAAAATGGCAGTACAACATTGTTTTATGTGCGGCTGTCTGAATGCACTGGTTCAGTCTCTCACCTGTTTGAGGTGAACAACAATTCCACTCTTCTCCACCATGGGGTTCTTCTTGTAGTGATCCACCAGGTCAGCCAGCGTGTCAAACCTCTCTCCTCCACCTACGTCATACTTCCCATCCTGCTAGAAACACACAAAAACGAATGTTATTTGTTTGCCCTTCTAGCTGGACAGTTAGCTTGCCTACAAGCCTGCTATCCCAGCCTGCCATCCCTGCTATCTAGCCGGATAGACCCTAGCCTGCCTGCTAGCTTACTAGCCCTACAAGCATACTAGTCCTTACTAGCTGGTCATGGCTAGAAGGGATGCAGATAATGTCAAATTGATGTCAAAAGTTGCATGTTTGAGTCGCATCGGGGAGCATTTTGGCATTTTCATTAACCCTAACCCTCTTCCCTAACTTTAACCTTATTCTCCTAACCTGCTACGTTAATTATCCTAACATCTAAGATCCACCACCATATGGTGTTATTTTCTGCTCAAGCATTCTCATTTCGACACCAAACCCACCACTGGTGTGAGTGGCCAAAGAGCTCTTTTTCATGTCATCCAACAAATATAAAACACCTGGAGTTTGCTAAAATGCATTGGCACCGGTGCTTGGGTCAGATGACATGAAAATAGAGCTCTTTGGCCACTCACACCAGGGGTGGGTTTGGCGTTGAAATGAGAATGCATAAGTAGAAAAGAACCCCATACCTACTGTAAAATATGGTGGTGGATCTTTAATGTTACAGTATGTGGCAATTTCCATCCACTGGTCGTGGGGCTCTTGTTTAAGGTCAACGGCATCATGAACTTTACCCAGTACTAGAACATTTTAGCCAAAAACCTGGTTGACTCTGCCGGGAAGCTGAAACTTGGCCGCAAGTGGATCTTCCAGCAAGACAATAACCCCAAGCACACATCAAAATAAACAAAGACATTTTTAATTGGCTACAAAATATATATTTTTTGCAATGGCCATCTCAGTCACCTGTGGTTTGAATTGAAGAGGGCAATCCATAAGAACAGACTAAGTATATCAAGGGTCTGGAAGGATTCTGTATGGAGGAATGGTCTAAAATACCTCCGAATGTGTTCAACTCATAAAACATTTTAGAAAAAGGCTCAGTGCCGTTATCCTCACATTGTGAGGTTATTGAAAGGTATTGAAACAGAGGTGTCAATAATTTTGACCCCTACCTTTGAGAAAAAAAGTATTACTTGTTAAACAAAATCTATTTCTCTGAGCAATTGTATTAGTATACAATAGTAGAACTGCAACAAATGTTGAGCATGCAATATAGCTCAGTAGTTGGATTACTTATTATATACACAGTTATATTTTTTGCTCATCTTTATCAAGGATGTCAATCATTTCAGACCCCACTATACATGTAAAGGCCCTAGCTGGTCTTACCTGGTAGCGAATCATGACATGGGTGACCTTGGTCTTGCGGTCTACGTTCTCGTGCTTCTCCTCGTTGGTGAGGACAGAGAGCACAAAGTCACCTGGTTTGCTCTGGCTCTCCCGTACCAGGAAACTGCCAGGCTTGCCCTTGTCCATGAGCAGCTTCTCAGCGTCACGCCCAGACAGGTGCCCGTGGTACCACCTAGTGTAGTTCGGTAGACAATTTATGACTATTATGTTTGAAAATACTAATACTATTAAAAAGCAATGAAGAATTGGGAAATGGAAATCACCCCAACCCCGCCGTTTACGTGTAATTGTTTACATAAGAAATTGAAAAATGTGGGTGTTTCTGAATGTGTGAGTTTGCACGTGATGGTGTTTACAAAGAAATCCGAATTGTGTGTTTGTGTGTTTTTCTGTATGAGAGCTTGCACATGTAAATGTGTTGGAGGTTCCGGCAAGAGCGCTCAGCTGGTGTTTCATGGAGAAACCATCCTCAACAGGGATCACACGTTGTTTTTGGAGCTTGATACAAACTGATACACTGTGCGTTACAATGTGTAGAGACAGAAATGCCAGCATAGATATGTTTGAAGATTATAACAGGGTCTGTGTGTGTGTGTGTGAATTTTATTGTAAATGTTGTGTCTGTGGTTGTTTTCATTTGTGTGTGTGTGCAGCCATCTGTGTGCATGCATGTGCGCTGTGCGTGCGTGTGTGTACGTACCTCTCGGAGGTTGGGTCCTTACAGTTGAGTGGGTACTTGAGCTCGATGACGTCTCCGTTCCTCTCTCTGAGAAGGTCGTGCTGCTCTGTGTAGTACTGCACCAGCTCTGCCAGCGTGGCAAACTTCTCCCCTCCATACAGGTCGTAGTAGTCCCCTGAATTCTGGATCTTAATGTGGGTGACCTCATTGTTCCGCCTGACACACACACACAGAGGAGAGTGATTGGAGTCAGGGTTAGTCATAGTGCACATTGTTCAGATAGATCACTATATATTATGTAACAGGTGCACCCTGCAGCATGTAGCAGAGGTTAGGTTAATAGGGTACCCCTGTTCTCTCTGTGTGTGCGATGTGAGTCCTGCTGAAAGGATAATGTATTCTAGCCACAGGTCGTGCTCAGAACCTATTTGGAAACGCAGCAGTGTCTGTCATTTGTGTATGAAAAAAGTATGTGTGGGTATGGCACACACACACAGAGAAATCCAGGACTTGCATTTTAAATAGTAGGCATTTTGTGTATGCGGTATGTAGTATGTGAAACTTCTGAAATGTTATATGCTTTAAATGCCAGGATGTCATACTCATTTCGCTTTTCATCGGGTAGACTTCATTGTACACTGCTGAGGAAAAGACTCGTCTTTGGAAACTGACGCCTGTTTGACAACAGCTGATAATGTCACGTCCTGACCTTAGTTCCATTTTTATGTCTCTATTTTAGTTTGGTCAGGGCGTGAGTTGGGGTGGGCATTCTATGTTTTTGTTCTAGGTTTTGTATTTCTGTGTTTGGCCTGATATCAAGCGCACAGTGTCGCCAGTACATGCTCATAGCCCGGTGCGCTATAGGCCAGCCCCCCAGTCAATGCGAGAGTGGTCATCCAGCCAGGGCGTGTTGTGCCAGCTCAGCGTGTTTGGTCTCCGGTACGCCGTTTCGGCCCAGGGTATCCTGCGCCGGCGCTGCGTGCTGTGTCTCCGGGGAGCTGGGAGGGTGCAGTGCCGGGCGAATGTGGGGATTGAGCCTAAAGGAGAGGTGCGAGTGGAATGCACCAGAGCTCCAGTGCTCCCCCACAGCCCGGTCCATCCGGTGCCTCCTCCACGCACCAGGCCTCCTGTAGGTCTCCCCAGCCTGGTGGGTCCTGTAGCAGCCCCACGCACCAGGCTGTCTCTCCGTCTCCTCACTCCAGGTTCTCCCGCCTGTCCGGCGCTTCCAGAGTCTCCCTCCTGTCAGGAGCTGCCAGAGCCGCCCATCAGACAGGAGCCGCTGGAGCCGCCCGTCAGTCAGAAGCCGCCAGAGACGCCCGTCACTACGGAGCCGCCCTTCACTCCGGTGCTGCCGGAGTTTTCCGTGTATTCGGGGCCCGCTGTAAGGGTCCCCAGTCCGAGGTCGGCGGTGAGGGTCGCCACTCCAAAGGCGCCGTTTAAGTGGGCCAAGACTAAGGTGAAGTGTGGTCCACGTCCCGCGCCAGAGCCACCACTGGGGACAGATGCCCACCCAGACCCTGCCCTATGGGTTTAGGTTTTGCGGCCGGAGTCCGCACCTTTGGGGGGAGGTACTGTCACGTCTTGACCTTAGTTCCTTTTTTATGTCTCTATTTTAGTTTGGTCTGGGCATGAGTTGGGGTGGGCATTCTATGTTTTGTTCTATGTTTTTGTATTTCAGTGTTTGGACTGGAATGGTTCCTAATCAGAGGCAGCTGTTTATCGTTGTCTCTGATTGAGAACCATACTTAGGCAGCCTGTTTTCTGTTTTGTGTTTCTACACCTGACAGGACTGTTTGGTTTTCATTCATTCTCTTGTTTTTTTGTTTTGTGTTCAGTTGAAATAAAATTTAACACTTACCACGCTGCGCATTGATCCGATCCTTCATACTCCTCGTCAGAAGAGGAGGAAAACCGTTACAGATAATCAGCTGAGGGGACACGCTTTACCAAAATGCAATTGTGCATTAGATGAGGCATTCTCGGTAGGATGAGCCTAGTATCCTGATATTTGTAACGGTTCTCTTTTGGTGAAGGAGAGTCCAACCAAAATGCGGCGTGTAGATTGCGATCCATGTTTAATCAACAAACGTCAAACACGAATCAATACAAAAACTACAAAAAAACAACAAACGTGGAAACGTAACGAAAACCGAAACAGCCCTATCTGGTGAAAACACAGAGACAGGAACAATCACCCACAAACACACAGTGAAACCCAGGCTACCTAAATATGGTTCCCAATCAGAGACAATGACTAACACCTGCCTCTGATTGAGAACCATATCAGGCCAGACATAGAAATAGACAAACTAGACATGAAACATAGAATGCCCACTCAGCTCACACCCTGACCAACCAAAACATAGAAATATACAAAGTAAACTATGGTCAGGGTGTGACAGTACCCCCCCAAGGTGCGGACTCCGGCCGCAAAACCTGAACCTATAGGGGAGGGTCTGGGTGGGCATCTGTCCGCGGTGGCGGCTCTGGTGCTGGACATGGCCCCCACTTCACCGTAGTCTTCCTCCACCTTGTCCGCTTCCGTGACCTCCTAGCCACGGCAACCCTACTTAATAACACGGGACAGAGGGGCAGCTCGGGACTAAGGCAGCTCGGGACTGAGGGGAAGCTCGGGAGTGAGAGGAAGCTCAGGAGTGAGAGGAAGCTCAGGAGTGAGAGGAAGCTCAGGAGTGAGAGGAAGCTCAGGCAGGTTGATGGATCTACCAGATCCTGGCTGGCTGGTGGTTTCGGCAGATGCTGGCTGACTGGCAGATCCCGGCTGACTGGCAGATCCCGGCTGACTGGCGGATCTGGAAGAGTCTGGTTGACTGGCGGATCTGGAAGAGTCTGGTTGACTGGCAGATCTGGAAGAGTCTGGTTGACTAGCAGATCTGGAAGAGTCTGGTTGACTAGCAGATCTGGAAGAGTCTGGTTGACTAGCAGATCTGGAAGAGTCTGGTTGACTGGCAGATCTGGAAGAGTCTGGCTGACGGGCAGATCTGGAAGAGTCTGGCTGACTGGCAGATCTGGAAGAGTCTGGTTGACTGGCAGATCTGGAAGAGTCTGGTTGACTGGCAGATCTGGAAGAGTCTGGCTGACTGGCAGATCTGGAAGAGTCTGGTTGACTGGCAGATCTGGAAGAGTCTGGCTGACTGGCAGATCTGGAAGAGTCTGGCTGACTGGCAGATCTGGAAGAGTCTGGCTGACGGGCAGATCTGGAAGAGTCTGGCTGACTGGCAGATCTGGAAGAGTCTGGCTGACTGGCAGATCTGGAAGAGTCTGGCTGACTGGCGGATATGGAAGAGTCTGGTTGACTGGCGGATCTGGAAGAGTCTGGTTGAATAGCAGATCTGGAAGAGTCTGGCTGACTAGCAGACCTGGAAGAGTCTGGCTGACTGGCGGATCTGGAAGAGTCTGGCTGACTGGCAGATCTGGAAGAGTCTGGCTGACTGGCAGATCTGGAAGAGTCTGGCTGACTGGCAGATCTGGAAGAGTCTGGCTGACTGGCAGATCTGGAAGAGTCTGGCTGACTGGCGGATATGGAAGAGTCTGGTTGACTGGCGGATCTGGAAGAGTCTGGTTGAATAGCAGATCTGGAAGAGTCTGGCTGACTAGCAGATCTGGAAGAGTCTGGCTGACTGGCGGATCTGGAAGAGTCTGGTTGACTGGCAGATCTGGAAGAGTCTGGTTGACTGGCAGATCTGGAAGAGTCTGGCTGACTGGCAGATCTGGAAGAGTCTGGCTGACTGGCAGATCTGGAAGAGTCTGGCTGACTGGCGGATCTGGAAGAGTCTGGTTGACTGGCAGATCTGGAAGAGTCTGGTTGACTGGCGGAACCTGGCAGACTGAAAGATCTGGCTGCTCCATGCTGACTGGCGGCTCTGGCTGCTCCACGCTGACTGGCGGCTCTGGCTGCTCCATGTAGGCTGACAGCTCCTTGCAGACTGGCAGCTCCTTGCAGACTGACAGCTCCTTGCAGACTGACAGCTCCTTGCAGACTGGCAGCTCTGGCTGCTCCATGCAGACTGACATCTCTGGCTGCTCCATGCAGACTGACAGCTCTGGCTGCTTCATGCAGACTGACATCTCTGGCTGCTCCATGCAGACTGACATCTCTGGCTGCTTCATGCAGACTGGAAGCTCTGGCTGCTTCATGCAGACTGACAGCTCTGGCTGCTCCATGTAGACTGACAGCTCTGGCTGCTCCATGCAGACCGACAGCTCTGGCTGCTCCATGCAGGCTGGCAGCTCTGGCTGCACTGAACAGGCAGGAGACTCCAGCAGCGCTGTAGAGGAAGAAGGCTCTAGCTGCACTGAACAGGCGGGAGACTCTGGCAGCGCAGGAGAGGAGAAAGGCTCCGACAGCGCTGGAGAGGCGGGAGACTCCGACAGCGTAGGAGAGGCGAGGAGCGACTGTAGGCCTGATGCGTGGTGCTGGTACTGGTGGTACTGGACCGAGGACACGCACAGGAAGCCTGGTGCGGGGAGCTGCTACCGGAGGGCTGGGGTGTGGAGGTGGTACTGGATAGACTGGACCGTGCAGGCGCACTGGAACTCTTGAGCACCGAGCCTGCCCAACCTTACCTGGCTCGATGCCCACTCTAGCCCGGCCGATACGAGGAGCTGGAATATACCGTACCGGGCTATGCACCCGCACTGGGGACACCGTGCGCACCACTGCATAACACGGTGCCTGCCCGGTCTCTCTAGCCCCCCGGTAAGCACAGGGAGTTTGCGCAGGTCTCCTACCTGGCGTAGCCCTTCTCCCTGTGAGCCCCCCCCAAGAAATTTTGGGGGCTGACTCTCGGTGCTCTCCTCGCTCGCTGCCTCCACCTGTTCCCATGGAAGGCGATCCCTTCCCGCCAGGATCTCCTCCCATGTATAGCAACCCTTGCCATCCAATATATCGTCCCATGTCCAATCCTCATTGCGCCGCTGTTGCTTCTCCTGTGGCTCCTGCCTGTTGACATGCCGCTTGGTCCCGTTGCGGTGGGTGATTCTGTAACGGTTCTCTTTTGGTGAAGGAGAGTCCAACCAAAATGCGGCGTGTAGATTGCGATCCATGTTTAATCAACAAACGTCAAACACGAATCAATACAAAAACTACAAAAAAACAACAAACGTGGAAACGTAACGAAAACCGAAACAGCCCTATCTGGTGAAAACACAGAGACAGGAACAATCACCCACAAACACACAGTGAAACCCAGGCTACCTAAATATGGTTCCCAATCAGAGACAATGACTAACACCTGCCTCTGATTGAGAACCATATCAGGCCAGACATAGAAATAGACAAACTAGACATGAAACATAGAATGCCCACTCAGCTCACACCCTGACCAACCAAAACATAGAAATATACAAAGTAAACTATGGTCAGGGTGTGACAATATTTGTTACTTACTGCATTTGTTTTTACTAAACAGTATGTAGTACGATTAGTACACAGTATGCCTTTCTTACAGACAAATGCCCAAATCGCCCTCTAGTGGCTTCATGGGTGGAATGCTATTCATATTTTTAGTTTTATAATTAAATCAACATTATTTCCAAAAACCCTCTGGAAAGCCAGTGTTTGTTTCTATGTCAAACATTTGTGTTATATTTCAGACTTATGTGATGTACAATACCAGTCAAAAGTTTGGACACACCTACTCATTCAAGGGCTTTTCTTTATTAGTACTATTTTCTACATTGTAGAATTATAGAGAAGACATCAAAACTATGAAATAACACATATGGAATCATGTAGTAACCAACAACAACAAAAAAGTTAAACAAAACCAAATATATGTGAGGTTCTTCAAAGTTGCCACCCTTTGCCTTGGTCACAGCTTTGCACACTCTTGGCATTCAACCAGCTTCATGAGAAATGTTTTTCCAACAGTCCTGAAGGAGCTCCCACATGTGCTGAGCACTTGTTGGCTGCTGTTCCTTCACTCTGCGGTTCAACTCATCTCAATTGGGTTGAGGTCAGGTGATTGTGTAGGCCAGGTCATCTGATGCAGCACTCCATCACTCTCCTTCTTGATCAAATTGCCCTTACAAATCCTGGAGGTGTGTTGGGTCATTGTCCTGTTGAAAAACAAATGATAGTGGGACTAAGTGCTTACCAGAAGGGATGGTGTATCGCTGCAGAATGCTGTGGTAGCCATGCTGCTTAAGCATAAATACATAATAATACATTTGAAAAAATCAGCGTCACCAGCAAAGCACCCCCATACAATCACACCTCCTCCTTGCTTCACGGTGGGAACCACACATGCAGAGATTTTCCGTTCACCTCTGCGTCTCATAAAGACGGTTGGAAACAAAAATCTCAAATTTGGAAATCACACCAAAAGGACAGATTTACACCGGTCTAATGTACATTGCTCGTGTTTCCTGGCCCAAGCAAGTCTCTTCTTATTGCGGTCCTGTAGTAGTGGTTTCTTTGCTTCAATTCGACCAAGAAGGCCTGATTCACAGTTTCCTCAGAACAGTTGATGTTGCGATGTGTCTGTTACTTGAACTCTGAAGCATTTATTTGGGTTGTAATTTCTGATGCTAGTACTGTTCATGAAATGACCAAATAGGGCTATCTTCTGTATACCACCCTTATCGTTTTTGTGTGTCTCAAATGCATTAAGGAAAGAAATTCCACAAATGAACTTTTAACAAGGCACACCTGGTAATTGAAATGCATTCCAGATGACTACCTCATGGAGCTGGTTGAGAGAATGCCAAGAGTGTGCAAAGCTGTCAAGGCAAAGGGTGGCTACTTTAAAGAATCTCAAATATATTTTGATTTGTTAAAGCTTTTTGGGTTAGTAGATGATTTCATAGTTTAAGTCTTCACTATTATATCAAACGGAAGGACCCTTGCTGGGCTATAACTTCATGACCCCCCACCCCCACCTGAGAACCCAATTCAGATCCCTCCAACTTGAGGAGGGCATATGAGGTATGCGGTCAGCTGTAGGGCTGGCTCAGGGAAGAGGACGCCCCTGCCTTGCATAGTCCCGTGGGACATCTTAATTGGGCATGGGACACAAGCTAAGGCTTGATCACCCTTTAGCTGGCCACCTTTGATGAGGGTGTTTAGTGATTAAAGGCCGAAACACCCACTGATTCGAAGGCACACTACTGAGGATGTGTCCCAAAATTTACATCTTAACCCAGTCTAAGAAATAAACCTCCCATGCCACTCTGTCAACATCACGGCAAATCTCATGTGAGTGCATTCCATCTATTGGCACAATGGACAGTTTTTAACATCTCGTCCCGTGTTTTATGATTCTGATCATCTGGACCAGTCCAGTGACTGCTGTGAAAGGACAGCTGACAACATAGGAAAGTCTGTGTGACAGCTTGGAGAGACAGCTGACCGGAGGGAATAGACCCGACTGGGGCTGTCATGGGCTAGCTACCCATGTTGGCAGTCTCCGACGCTGTTTCAGTATGTTGGAGACACCCGCTAAGTGCTACTGAAAGTCAACAAAGGAACATACCCCTAGAGCCTGCGAGAGCTGGGGCGCAAGATGGCTCAACGACTGATCACACGGTTACGGACCCAGGAACGGAAACGACTACGAGTAGGAACACAGCACATGAGACAACCATAACAGCAGCAGGACACACACTTCAGGTGTGCAGCTGTGGTTGGGAGAGAGTAACATCGGCAAGGGGGTTAAGGATCCATCAAGGGAGGAAAAGGTGCTTGGGAGAGCAGAGACAGGGACCTCGCATTGACCAGTACTTCTTACGAAGCAGCCAGTCAAATCAGTCGAATGAAGCACAGTGACGGGACGCAAACCAAAGTTTGCAGAGCATCAGCACCCCTGTAACCGAGGAGGATAACACAAGCACAGAAATGCCGGTGGGTGAACTCACCCAACCACAGAGACCTCTAAAAGAGGAAAAGATCAAAGGGCACAGACCGAGTGTTTAGTGGCCCAAAGCTGTTGAAAAGAGAGAGTGGGAAACAATCAACAACGACCTGACAAAAATCTTGGAACAACAGGTAGGAACAGCAGAGAAAAAGCTTGAAAGGATGGGAGACATTATCTACCACTACGGAGAAGAGCGCTTTGGAGTAAACGAAAGGAGAAGTGGCAAGACACCACCCGCGCCAGCCAAATCTAGGAGGCAGCAGGAGATCGAGATACTTGTCAGAGTGAGAAGGCAGCTGAGGAAGCAGTGGAAGAAGGCCTCTGATGCAGAGAGAGAAGGTTTCATGCTACTCCAAGCAGACATTAAATGTCGGCTGGCAACCTTGCGAAGAGCGGAAAACTTAAGGAAACTTCGTAGGAAGAAGGAACACTCAAGAACACGGTTCTATAAAAACCCCTTTAAGTTTGTCAAAGATCTCTTCGCAAAGGAAAAGTGCGGAATCCTAAAAACTCCAAAGCCTGAACTGGAAGAACATCTGGAAAAGGTCCACCAGGACATGAAAAGGCATGAGCAGATAATCATCCCACATGACATCCCACCTATTCAATCACCAGAATTCAATCTGGACACTGACCCTCCAAAATGGAGGGAAGTAGAGAACGTTGTCCGAAGAGCAAGAGCGGCCTCGGCTCCTGGGCCTAATGGAGTACCGTACAAGCTCTACAAGAACGCCCGGATGTTCTACGCTTTCTTTGGAGGCTCATGAGGATAGTGTGGCAGAAGGAAATAATACCAAAGGCATGGCGAAGGGCTGGTGGTGTGCTAATCCCGAAAGAGAAGGATGCGACAGACATCAGTCAATTCCGACCAATCTCCCTTCTCAACGTCGAAGGGAAGATCTTTTTCAGTATAATAGCACAGAGGCTGTCCACTTATCTGGAAAGGAACAAGTACATTGATACATCTGTACAGAAAGCAGGCATTCCTGGTTTCTCTGGTTGCCTGGAACATACTAGTATGATTTGGCACCAGATCCAAACAGCTAAGAAAGACAAGAGAGACCTCTATGTCATCTTCCTCGACCTAGCCAATGCCTTTGGCTCAGTTCCCCATGAACTCCTCTGGGAATCCTTCAACATTTTCCACGTACCAGAACCCATCACAACACTGGTAAAGGCCTATTTCCAAGACCTGCAATTGTGTTTCACAACACCTGACTTTCACAACAACATGGCAGCGCTTGGAAGTAGGCATAATGGCAGGCTGTACAATTTCTCCTCTGGCATTCACTATGGCCATGGAAGTCATCATCAGGGCATCGAGATGGGTGGTCGGCGGTGAGAGAACTAAGGAAGGGCTCCGTCTCCCACCTATCCGAGCATACATGGATGACATGACTACACTGACCACCACTGCAGCATGCACCAGGCGGCTACTTGTAAAACTGCAGGATAACATCAAGTGGGCCCGGATGAAAATCAAGCCAAGCAAATCTCGAAGCATCTCCATAGTCAAGGGACAGCTTAAAGATGTGAGGTTCTGCATTGGAGATGACCCGATACCAACGGTGTCTGAGCAACCCATCAAGAGCCTGGGTAGATGGTACAACGAAAGCCTCCGGGATAAAGCTCAAGTTCAGCAAGTAAGGCAGGATATCGCCGACGGTCTTGAGAACATCAACAAGACCCTACTGCCTGCGAGGCTCAAGCTTTGGTGCCTTCAGTTTGGACTTCTCCCCCGGGTAATGTGGCCACTCACCGTCTATGAGGTCCCAATAACAACAGTGGAGAAGATGGAGCGAACCATTACCTCATACGTGAAGAAATGGCTGGGTGTCCCACGATGCCTGAGTAACACCGGCCTCTATGGCAAAGGGGTCCTTGAACTACCTCTTACAAGTCTAACGGAGGAGTACAAGTGTTCTAAAGTAAGACTTCAGATGACATTGAAGGACTCCAAAGACCAGACCATTAGCAAGGCTGCACCTCCCCTACAAACTGGACGGAAATGGACATCATCCAAGGCTGTGCAGCAAGCAACATCAGCCCTGAGACACCAAGACATTGTGGGGAATATCCAGCATGGAAGAGGAGGCTTTGGCCTGGCAGCAAGCAAACCAACGTTCCATAAGACAACAACATCTGAACGCAGGAAGCTGGTGGTCGAGGAGGTGCGCAGACAGGAGGAGACTGCAAGAAGTGCAAAGGCTGTCTCTCTTGCTAAACAAGGGCAATGGATGCGGTGGGAAGGCCTGGAGAGGAGAAAGATCAACTGGAGTGAGCTTTGGCAAATGGAGGCAAGCAACATCAGCTTCATCATAAGAGATGTTTATTATGTGCTTCCATCACCAAAAAATCTACATCAATGGTATGGCGAGGACTCGACCTGCACCCTCTGCCCAGCTCCAGCGACTCTCAGGCATATAATGACAGGTTGCAAGACCAGCCTCTCACAAGGCCGCTACACCTGGAGGCACAATCAGGTCCTCAAGATCCTGGCTGCAGCACTTGAGACCAAGAGGAGTGCAACCAATTCATTACCTCCAAAAACAAGCAATCCCGTCAAAACAACAACATTCATCCGGGAGGGACAGAAAAGGCCCAAGTATCCTCCTACGAAGCCAGAAACTGGACACCTAGCCATGGCCCGGGACTGGAAGATGCTTGTCGATATTGACCAGCAACTAATTTTTCCATCTGAGATTGCTTCTACCAACTTTAGGCCAGACATGGTACTCTGGTCCCCTTCACGAAAGGCTGTGTATATCATAGAGCTCACAGTCCCGTGGGAAAACTCTGTTGAAGAGGCCTACGAGCGTAAGAAACTGCGTTACACAGAGTTGGCAGCAGACGCAACTCAGCGTGGCTGGAATGCAAAAGTCTGGCCAGTTGAAGTGGGATGCAGAGGATTCGTGGCTTCTTCCACCATCAAGTTGCTGAAAGAACTTGGAATCCATGGACAGGCTCTGCGGCAGACCGTCAGAGCAGTTTCTCAAGCATGCTGAAAGAGGCAGCCAGTGGATCTGGATCAAACGGAAGGACCCTTGCTGGGCTATAACTTCATGACCCCCCACCCCCACCTGAGAACCCAATTCAGATCCCTCCAACTTGAGGAGGGCATATGAGGTATGCGGTCAGCTGTAGGGCTGGCTCAGGGAAGAGGACGCCCCTGCCTTGCATAGTCCCGTGGGACATCTTAATTGGGCATGGGACACAAGCTAAGGCTTGATCACCCTTTAGCTGGCCACCTTTGATGAGGGTGTTTAGTGATTAAAGGCCGAAACACCCACTGATTCGAAGGCACACAACTGAGGATGTGTCCCAAAATGTACATCTTAACCCAGTCTAAGAAATAAACCTCCCATGCCACTCTGTCAACATCACGGCAAATCTCATGTGAGTGCATTCCATCTATTGGCATAATGGACCGTTTTTAACATCTCGCCCCGTGTTTTATGATTCTGATTCTAGTCAATATAAAGAAAAACCCTGGAAAGAGTAGGTGTGTCCAAACCTTTGACTGGTACTGTATATAAAGTGCAAAATTGGGATGCAAACTCATGAGAGCATCAGCTGTTCCGGGCGACTGTGTGATCACACTCTCCGCAACCGATGTAAGTAAGACCTTTAAACAAGTCAACATTCACATGGGCTGACCAACTAGCAAGTGTCTTCACTAACATTGTCAACCTCTCCCTGTCTGAGTCTGTAATACCAACATGTTTCAAGCAGACCACCACAGTCCCTGTTCCCAAGAACACTAGGGTAACCTGCCTAAATGACTACCGACCTGTAGCACTCACATATGTAGCCATGAAGTGCTTCGAAAGGTTGGTCATGGCTCCCATCTACACCTTTATCCCAGAAACTCTAGATCCACTCCAATTTGCATACAACCTTAATTAACAGATACTGATCTCTACAGCCCTCCACACTGCCCTTTCCCACCTGGACAAAAGGAACACCTACTGTATGTGAGAATGCTATTCATTGACTACAGCTCAGCGTTCAACACCATAGTGCCCTCAAAGCTCATCAATAAGCTGAGGACCCTGGGACTAAACACCTCCCTCTGCAAATGGATCCTGGACTTCCTGACGGGCCGCCCCCAGGTGGTAAGGGTAGGTAACAACACGTCCGCCATGCTGATCTTCAACACGGGGGGCCCTCAGGGGTGCGTAGTCAGTCCCCTCCTGTACTCCCTGTTCACTCATGACTGCACAGCCAGGCTTGACTCCAACAGGCCTGATCACAGACAACGACGAGGCAGCCTATGGGGAGTAGGTCAGAGACCTGGCAGTTTGGTGCCAGGACAACAACTGCTTCTTCAACGTGATCAAGACAAAGGAGATGATTGTGGACTACAGGAAAAGGAGGACCGAGCACGCCCCCATTCTCATCGACGGGGCTGTAGTGGAGCAGGTTGAGAGCTTCAAGTTCCTTGGTGTCCACATCACCAACAAACCAACATGGTCCAAGCACACCAAGACAGTCGTGAAGAGGGCATGACGAAACCTATTACCCTTCAGGAGACTGAAAATATGATGGTTCATCACCCCAAAAGGTTCTACAGCTGCGAGAGAGCATCCCTCCCTGGAATGGTAACTGCTCGGCTTCCGACCTCAAGGCACAACAGAGGGTAGTGCGTACGGCCCCGTACATCACTGGGGCCAAGCTTCCTGCATCCAGGACCTCTATACCAGGCAGTGTCAGAGGATGGCCCTAAAAAGACTCCAGCCACCCTAGTCATAGACTGTTCTATCTGCTACCGCATGGCAAGCAGTACCGGAGAGCCAAGTCTAGGTCCAAGAGGCTTCCAAACAGCTTCTATCCCCAATCAAACGGCTACCCAAACTATTTGCATTGCCCCCCCATCTTTTACACTGCTGCTACTCTCAGTCGTCATCTATGCATAGTCGTTTTAATATCTCTACCTATATGTACATATTACCTCGACGAACTAGTGTCCCCACACTCATTGACCAGTACCCCATGTATATAGCCTCACCATTGTTATTTTACTGCTGCTCTTGAATTATTTGTTACTTGAAATGTTTTGGGTATTTTATTTTTTTATACTGCATTGTTGGTTAGGGCTTGTATTCGGCCAGAGTGTTTGTGTTCATGTACATGTCTGCGCGTGCCTGAACAGAGCAAGAGAAAACATCACGAAAACCCACATGACAATAACAGGTTGATGTGGTCTGCGGTACCGTGAACACCCAATCATTTCTGCACAGGAGTAAGAACAACCTTATCAGACAAGATTATTTCTTTATAATACCCTGTTGATTTTGAGTGAGTATTTGTTTGTGTTCATGTACATGTCTGAGATTATTCCTTTATAATACCCTGTTGATTTTGAGTGAGTATTTGTTTGTGTTCATGTACATGTCTGAGATTATTCCTTTATAATACCCTGTTGAGTTTGAGTGAGTATTTGTTTGTGTTCATGTACATGTCTGAGATTATTCCTTTATAATTACCGTATATTTTGAGTGAGTATTTGTTTGTGTTCATGTACATGTCTGTCACGTTCTGACCTTAGTTCCTTTGTTTTGTCTTTGTTTATATGGTCAGGGCGTGAGTTGGTGTGGGCACTCTTTGTTTGTTTTTCTATGTTTGGTTTATGTGTTCGGCCTAGTATGGTTCTCAATCAGAGGCAGGTGTCGTTAGTTGTCTCTGATTGAGAATCATACTTAGGTAGCCTAAGGTAGCCACCTGTGTTTTGTGGGTGTTTATTTTCTGTTGGGCACAGCCGGGTGAATATCGCCGCCCCAAGGCTGAGCTGGAGGCAGCGAAAGCCGAGAGGCGGTGGTATGAGGAGGCAGCACGGCAGCACGGCAGCGCGGCTGGAAGCCCGAGAGGCAGCCCCAAACATTTATTGAGGGGGGGCACACGGGGAGTGTGGCGAAGGCAGGTTAGAGACCTGCGCCAACTTCCCTTGCATACCGGAGAGAGAGAGGGACCGGGCAGGCACCGTGTTATGCGGTGGAGTGCACGGTGTCCCCGGTACGTGTGCATAGCCGGTGCGGTACATTCCAGCTCCTCGTATCGGCCGGGCTAGAGTGGGCTTCGAGCCAGGTGCCATGAAGCCGGCTCTACGCATCTGGTCTCCAGTGCGTCTCCTTGGGCCGGCGTACATGGCACCAGCCTTACGCATGTTGTCCCCGGTTCGCCAGCACAGCCCAGTGCGGGCTATTCCACCTCGCCGCACTGGCCTGGCTACGGGGAGCATTCAACCAGGTAAGGTTGGGCAGGCTCGGTGCTCAAGAGCTCCAGTGCGCCTGCACGGTCCGGTCTATCCGGTGCCACCTCCACACACCAGCCCTCCGGTGGCAGCCCCCCACACTAGGCTGTCTCTCCGTCTTCTCCCTACAGGTGCTCCCGCCTGTCCAGTGCCGCCAGAGCCTTCCTCCTGCCCAGCGCCGCCAGAGTCTCCCGTCTGTCCTGAGCCGCCAGCCAGCCAGGAGCCGCCAGAGCCATCAGTCAGCAAGGCCATGCCGGAATCGCCCTTCACTCCGGCGCTGCCGGAGTCTCCCGCCTGTCCAGCGCTGCCGGAATTTCCCGTCCATTCAGGACCCATGGCTAGGGTCCCCAGTTGGAGGTCGGCGGCGAGGGTCGCCGCTCGTAAGAGGCCATGGGGGCGGTTGAGGAGGCGGACAAAAACTGTGGTGAAGTGTGGTCCACGTCCCGCGCCAGAGCCGCCACCGCGGACAGACGCCCACCCAGACCCTCCCCTATAGGTTCAGGTTTTGCGGCTGGAGTCCGCACCTTTTGGGGGGGTACTGTCACGTTCTGACCTTAGTTCCTTTGTTTTGTCTTTGTTTATATGGTCAGGGCGTGAGTTGGGGTGGGCAGTCTGTTTGTTTTTCTATGTTTGGTTTCTGTGTTCGGCCTAGTATGGTTCTCAATCAGAGGCAGGTGTCGTTAGTTGTCACTGATTGAGAATCATACTTAGGTAGCCTTTTTCCACCTGTGTTTTGTGGGTGTTTATTTTCTGTTCTGTGTTTTGTTTCACTGTTCAGGATTGTTCGTTTGTCGTGTATTGTTTTGTTTCAGTGTTCATTAAAACCGTTTTAATATGAACACTTAACACGCTGCACCTTGGTCCTCCTCTTTTTCTCCCGACGACGATCCTTACAATTTCTGAGATTATTCCTTTATAATACCCTGTTGAGTTTGAGTGAGTATTTGTTTGTGTTCATGTACATGTCTGAGATTATTCCTTTATAATACCCTGTTGATTTTGAGTGAGTATTTGAGAGCAACTGGTTTTCACTAAATGCAGATGGCCAGGGAGCACAGATAAGGTCAAAAAACAGTCGGACACTTTTCAAAATACACAGCCACAAAGAGACACAATGTCACAAACACATAGCATGCTAAACCCGAAAGTGAAAAATTAGGCCTAGTTGAAGATAATACTTTCTTTACACATAGCATGCTAAACCCGAAACATTCTTATCAGCATGGAAACAAGAAGTGAAAAATTAGGCCGAGTTGAAGATAGTACTTTCTTTTTCCATTTCCAGTGAAAATTTCAGAGCAATATTTGTCTGCAGCAAAAGGCCGAACCAATGCACAAACATGCATTTTGTCTTAGTACACCTACACATGTACAAGTCGGTTTTTGAGCCTGCAGCAAACCACAACTCCCACTCCACACACTTTTACAAAAAAGATCATGCTGTTGCTAGCGATCTAACTCAGGAAGTTAGAAAAGTGACAGAACTGCACATTATGCTATCTGATATCTAGCTTTAATGCAATTAGCTAGCCCTCTCTCTGCAAATTGATGATCAAGTAACAGTCATATAAAGTGGAACAAATCCTATTCCCTCCCTCTCATCCATCTTTCTCGCCCATAAACCTGCATTCTCTCCTTCCCTCCCTCTCATCCATCTTTCTCTCCTATAAACCTGTATTCTCTCCTTCCCTGTAATTGTGTTATGAATGTTTGAGTGGAGCAGTATGCCTCCCTGTCTGTGGCTACTAATGGCCCGTGGCGGCTGCACTGTGTGTGTGTGTGTGTGTGTGTGTGTGTGTGTGTGTGTGTGTGTGTGTGTGTGTGTGTGTGTGTGTGTGTGTGTGTGTGTATGTGTGTGTGTGTGTGTGTGTGTGCGTGTGTGTGCGTGTGTGTGCGTGTGTGTGTGTTTGCACCATGCTGGTTGTGGGAGTTTAACACAATTAATGACGTCGCATTGAGCCAAACATCCATCTAGATTTTACACTGCGAATGGGATAGGTCTCTTGCAGACTTGGAGACATAGCACACAATCATTGTGCCATACAGCATTCATTAAGCTGCTTTTGACCATGGCAAAATCAAGTAATGCTGTTGTACAGAGTTATGTGAATATTGTTTTTGGACATACAGTGGAGTCTTTTTTCAGATGCCTTGATAAAGCTGAGCAAAAAGACTGCATAAAATAAATACAAATATGGAGCTCAAATAAACATTTGAGCTCTATATTTGTATTTATTTTATTATATATATTATATATATAAAATATATATTTGTATTTATTTTATTATATATATTATATCTATAAAATATATATTTGTATTTATTTTATTATATATAATATATTATATATATATATATATATATATATATATATATATATATATATATATATATATATATCTAAAAAGGTAGGGGTCAAAATTATTGGATCCCCTGTTTTCAGTATTCCTGGATAACAACACTGAGCCTTTTATAAAATAAGGTGTTGATATTGGAGAACACATTGGGAGGGATCTTAGACCATTCCTCCATACAGAATCTTTCCAGATCCTTGATATCCTTCCTCTGAGTTTATGGACTGTCCTCTTCAATTCAAACCACAGGTTTTCAATGTGGATCAAGTCAGGAGACTGAGGTGGCAATTGCAAAATGTTGATTTTTTTTGGTCAATTAAACAATTTATTTGTGGATTTTGACATGTGCTTGGGGTTATTGTCTTGCTGGAATATCCACTTGGGGCCAAGCTTCAGTTTCCTAGCAGAGGCAACCAGGTTTTTGGCTAAACATATCCTGGTACTTGGTAAAGTTTATGATGCTGTTGATCTTAACAAGGGAAGCAAAATAGCCCCATAACATCAAAGATCTAACAATCTAACACTATGTTTTACAGTAGGGATGAGGTATTTCTGAAAAATTTGAATTTTTATTTTGAAGGCCAAACCCACTGCTGGTGTGCGTGACCAACGACCTCTATTTTCATGTCATCTGACAATAGCACCACCTGGAGTTTGTTAAATGGCATTGGCACTTGGATTGGACCGGTACTATGGTCATAGAGGTCTTTGTCCGTGCACAGCAGCAGTGGGTTTGGCCTTTGTGCTTCTGGCACAAGAACAGTCCTCACAAGAAAAAGGGTTAGGTTAAGGTTTAGAATTAGAGGTTAGGGAAAATATGATTTGCACGGGAATCAATTGTTTGGTCCCCACAGGTATAGTAAAACAAACGTGTGTATGTGAAGGATCTGTCTACCTACAAGCCCTTCTGACTACAAGGATGGAGGCTGCTGCACTTGTTTTAATATATCTGGAGCAACATTAGGTCATCATCAATCTTCAATGGCCCACCCATGGTTCGAGAAGAAAGAACACACAATGACACTATTTAGTGCCTATTTCACCCTTTCCTTTTATCTACTGGCTTCCTATCTCTCTAAAACGTGTGTATCAAACAGGCCTTTGGACAGATTCGAACACATGTTGACATCAGTATACAGTGGGGAGAACAAGTATTTGATACTCTGCTAAATCGGCAGTGTTTCCGACTGGTAGAGGTCTGTCAGTTGTATCATAGGTACACTACAACTGTGAGAGACGGAATCTAAAACTAAAATCCAGAAAAAAACATTGTATGATTTTTAAGTAATTCATTTAAATTTTATTGCATGACATAAGTATTTGATACATCAGAAAAGCAGAACTTAATATTTGGAACAGAAATCTTTGTTTGCAATTAACTACGTTTCCTGTAGTTCTCGACAAGGTTTGCACACACTGCAGCAGGGATTTTGGCCCACTCCTCCATACAGACCTTCTCCAGATCCTTCAGGTTTCGTGGCTGTCGCTGGGCAATACGGACTTTCAGCTCCCTCCAAAGATGTTCTATTGGGTTCAGGTCTGGAGACTGGCTAGGCCACTCCAGGACCTTGAGATGCTTCTTACGGAGCCACTCCTTAGTTGCCCTGGCTGTGTGTTTTGGGTCGTTGTCATGCTGGAAGGAGGTTGTTGGCCAAGATCTCGCGATACATGGCCCCATCCATCCTCCCCTCAATACGGTGCAGTCGTCCTGTCCCCTTTGCAGAAAAGCATCCCCAAAGAATGATGTTTCCACCTCCATGCTTCACGGTTGGGATGGTGTTCTTGGGGTTGTACTCATCCTTCTTCCTCCAAACACGGCGAGTGGAGTTTAGACCAAAAAGCTCTATTTTTGTATCATCAGACCACATGACCTTCTCCCATTCCTCCTCTGGATCATCTAGATGGTCATTGACAAACTTCAGATGGGCCTGGACATGCGCTGGCTTGAGCAGGGGGACCTTGCGTGCGCTGCAGGATTTTAATCCATAACGGCGCAGTGTGTTACTAATGGTTTTCTTTGAGACTGTGGTCCCAGCTCTCTTCAGGTCATTGACCAGGTCCTGCCGTGTAGTTCTGGGCTGATTCCTCACCTTCCTCATGATCATTGATGCGCCACGAGGTGAGATCTTGCATGGAGCCCCAGACCGAGGGTGATTGACCGTCATCTTGAACTTCTTCCATTTTCTAATAATTGTGCCAACAGTTGTTGCCTTCTCACCAAGCTGCTTGCCTATCGTCCTGTAGCCCATCCCAGCCTTGTGCAGGTCTACAGTTTTATCCCTGATGTCCTTACACAGCTCTCTGGTCTTGGCCATTGTGGAGAGGTTGGAGTCTGTTTGAATGAGTGTGTGGACAGGTGTCTTTTATACAGGTAATGAGTGGAGAACAGGAGGGCTTCTTAAAGAAAAACTAACAGGTCTGTGAGACATGGAAATCTTACTGGTTGGTAGGTGATCAAATACTTATGTCATGCAATGATTTTCTGGATTTTTGTTTTAGATTCCATCTCTCACAGTTGAAGTGTACCTATGATAAAAATTACAGACCTCTACATGCTTTGTAAGTAGGAAAACCTGCAAAATCGGCAGTGTATCAAATACTTGTTCTCCCTACTGTATGAGTGCCGAGGGCAGAGTCAATAACCACCAGACCACCATGGCCACGTCTCTGTTACATAGTATCCAGTGAGAACACAATCCACTTATCAAAATGAGATGAATCAACATTCTATTAGGTCAATTTGGCCAATGCATTTCATTGATTGAATCTATAAATAGCCCGACTGCAATGGAAATATGTCTAATGGAAATGAATGGAGGCAATGGCATACGTAATACGGGGAGAAAATCCATCCACAGTCCCGGCTAATGCCCTCTAAACCTCTCCTCTGACTAAGAGCATAGAGATGTATAAACACAACATGATACTAGAACACACACCACTAGAACAAAAGTTGTGGCCTATGTTCCCAAAATATTTTCACTAAACGAAAACAATGAATAAACAAGGCATTTCTTTTAATCTGAGAATTGCATACACAGAGTATACTAAACATTAGGAATACCTTCCTAATATTGATTTGCACCCCTTCTGTCAAGTTGGCTGGATGTCCTGTAGGTGGTGGACCATTCTTGATATAATTCTTCTTTAACCTGTCTCCTCCCCTTCATCTACACTGATTGAAGTGGATTTAACAAGTGACATCAATAATGGATCATAGCTTCCACCTGGTCAGTCTATGTCATGGAAAGAGCAGGTGTTCATAATGTTTTGTATACTCAGTGTACATGCGCTTCACAATTACATGCTTGGCTGTGTAAATTCTCACTCCCTCAAAATGTAGCATAGAGCTATGGTTGCCAAGGCCTCTCCCATAACAGAACACACTGTCTACTTAACCACACATTGTGGTCTACTCCGGCCACTACTAGCAGAAAATGTATTTACCCCTCCCCCTTCCCCTGCCATCCAGCCCCCTGCCCAGGCCAGGAAAGGGAGAGGGGGAGATAAGCGAAGGGAGCAGCAGGGAGAATGAGATAACAGCCCATTGGAGTACCAGGGCGTCCATTAAAAGGAGAGTCAAGCTGGACCCCCCTAATAACACGCTGGTAAGAAGAAACACTAACGACATGGTAATCACTCTCCTGTTGAGTGTGTGTGTGAGAGTGTGTGTGTGTGTGTGTGTGTGTGTGTGTGTGTGTGTGTGTGTGTGTGTGTTTTGAGATTGTTTGTGAGTATATATGATTGAGAGAGCGTGTGTGATATGAGTGTGTGTGAGAGAGTGTGTGTGATATGAGTGTGTGTGAGAGAATGCTAGAGAGTGTCTGTGATGTGGGAGTATGTGTGAGCATACAAGTAAGAGACCGTTAGCTTGGTCACACTGGACCCTGGCAAGCTTAGGGCCCAATTCCGATTTATTAAATTACACCTTTCTTACACACGCCTTTCCTACACACTTCTCAGTAGTTGTTATTCAGACTTACCTTATGAAGATGTGTAACGGGCTTTGCAGGCGTGGTTCCCTTGTGTTCACTGAATAATACATTTAACCACTGAAAACCTTTCCACTTGGTGGCCAACAGATTTTTCCATTCAATAGGGTTTTCAGTAAATGTATCTTAAGACATCCCTTCAAATACGGTGTACCTAGTAGTTTGAATTTTGTCATCAGACTCAATAGAATATCTTGAGAGAACGGGTTCACAATATTAGGGATCAATGAAAGAAAGCCATCTATAATATATGCATATTTGTCTCTGTTTCTGCACCCATTGGTAGATTTAAAAATACTCTCATCGTGTAGATTATTTAAGGGTAGGAATGTATTTTACAGGTTTGCCTAGCATTTACACACGGAAGAAAGAAAGCGGTGGTTTGATTCAGTCAGAAAATTGCTACATTCAGATCTTTAACCCATGGTAATGTTGGAAGATTAGTTTACATTGAATTACAATAGGCTGTACCCTCATCTATTGCCTGCACTAACTAACTGTGTGATGACACAGCCAAGTAGTGTCATTCGTCAGGTTCAAACTGTTACGGCTTGGTCTGCGCTCCGCTCCATAACCATTTAATGAACCTACATGTCTTTTCTCTGTATTACCAACAGTTACTAATGATCCTGAGCAACAACCACATGGCCATGACGGAATTCACAGAGAAAGCAAATTAAGGTAAACAAAACAATGTAATTAAATGGAATGATAACACAGGCTATACTAACTAAAGGGAACTAGCAATACATTGGCTGTTTAATATGGGTTGTTACAATACATACAATTTAAATTCTGCAGAATGGAACACCATTTCAAAACACTTTACTGTGGGAAAGTTCATACGATTACATATGACTGGTTTATCATTTGCCTCCTGTGATTTATGAGGTAAATATATCTAAAACAAGTGTCACTTATATTTACAATTCCTTTAACCAAACAGATTACTAATTTCCCAAGCTGTTATCAATAGCTATTATCAAGTTGTAAATTACAGTGCAATGAGAATGGGGTTATTTCTATCGGAAAAAAATTAAGTAGATGCTGACAGGTTCGCTGGACCTTATTCATAGTTTCCTCACGCGTAACGGTGCAGAAATTAGGGAATTACTGTAAATCAAGGTCAGAATACGGCGTATCTAGCTAGACACACCTCTGCCACACCTTAATTTATTCGATCGCCACCCAAAATGAATATCAGGTGAATAGCACGCTATTCCATTGCTTAAGTTCCATTGCTTAAGTTCAAGGTCAGAAACCTCAGAGAAAAATGCATAAACATTTAATTACGTTCCATTTACGCACGCTAAACTCGGGTCGGAATTGGGTCCTTGGTGAATAGGCAAGACATAGCTGAATAGTCGCAAAGAAAAGTGTAAGTGAGTAAGTGTAAAGCATAAGTCTCATCAGCTCATGAAAGCTGAAGAAGATTTTTGTATTTCTCACCGTAAGCCAAGAAATAAACTCGTATGCATTCATGTTGGTACGTAGCCTACTTTCAAAACAGTGCAGACACAAAATAAAGCTGTCAATGCTCTAGATAGCACTATTCTAACTACTTCCCCCTTCCCCCCACCAAGCTAGTCCAAACTGACCTTACTGTACCATGGGGGGGCATAAATCACACAGCCCACAGGAAGGTGGTGGAGTGGGGGTGAGGGAGGGCTGCTGTTAGCCTGCACTATAGTTTAGCCACAGGCCCTGTGGTCTGAAGAATAACAAATACATGCAATTTAGCCTGGTGACTGCAAACACACACAGGCAGTTAGGCAGCCCTCAGTCACCACAAAGCCACATAACACCAGGGGCAAGCAGGGTCAGACCTCGACATGGGCCCCCGGCCTTAATGTTATTAAGAGCTACTGCCTGGACTGGCATGGCTGCCACACTCACTGCTGTTACCAGCCTAACAACCTTCATTCACTTTCAAGGTTGCTTGATCGAATCCCTGAGAAGACAAGGTAAAAATCTGTCTTCTGCCCCTGAGCAAGGCAGTTAACCCACTGCTCCTCGGGCGCCGAAGACATGGATGTCGATTACGGCAGCCCACGCACCTTTCTGATTCAGAGGGGTTGGGTTAAATTCAGAAGACACATTTCAGTTGAATGCATTCATTTGTATCCCCCTTCCCCTCTACCCTACATACACTCCCCCCCCCCTCTCTCTCTCTCACACACACACTCCTCTCTCCCTCACTACTCAAGCCAACCTCTGCTAAAGAGAGTGAGCTAAAGGACGGTGCTGGACCTTTTCCATGAGCTCGTCTGACTGATAAGCCTCTTAAAAGCTTCCGTTGCCCATGCAGAGGCACTCTCTATCCTGGCGCTACAGGAAATCACAGAGGCCTGCTGTTTACCAGAACTCCATGTTTCTCTTTTGTATCTCTCCAACTACAGAGCTGACTGTTCATAATTCAGTGAAATGTAATGTCATGGGACAGGGTTAGACCTGATGATTTCATACATGGGGTCAGTGGCGTAAGTCAATTCTTGTGAAAGGCTATTTACGACCAGTTATCGCTTTCTTTTCAACCGAGGAGGGAAACAAACTTTTTCCATTTCGTAGAAACGTGAGAGAATAACAAACTACGCATATTTCAAGCTTGAACTCCCACAAGCTGTGACTGTTCACCCAAAGGCAAGGCTCTTGCTCTCTCGCTAGCTTGCTTACTGGGAAGCGATCATTTCCCATTCCTTGAGGCTTGACTCACGAGACAATTTGCTCTGAATGATTAAATTACACCAGGGATAATGTTGTGGAGCATGGGCCGCTAACGCTAGGATAAAGAGCTAGGCTAAAGTGGTGGACTAAAGCACTAGCAGAGAACCATGCTAACACAGAACATTCACGAAACATTACCTAAAGGTTCTCCCTTGGTTATTTGACAAATAACTTAACCAGATTGTTATTGGGACCAACATTTGTTAGCTGGGAACATGGAGGCCCCTACCTGATAGAGAGAGTAAAATCTCCCGGGTTGCTCTTGCTCGGCCGAGCTAGGAAACTGCCATGGACCCCCCGGGTCAAGAGGAGCTGCTCTGCCTCGATTCCGGTGATGTTGGGGTGGAACCACCTGGAAGAACAGAGAGAGAGAGAATAGTTGAGCACAAACGCCAAATCCAGAGTCACTGCGCCAGAAACAGTGTTTCTCAATGTACCTGATTCAAATGATCAACCAGTTGAATCAGGTGTGTTACTGCTGGGCTAAAAAGAAACAGGGGCCCCTCCAGGAGCTCACTCATCAATCAATCGATCATTTCCCAGTAAAATATTCAGTTTGGTGACACTAGTCAGAAACACATAAACCATAAGAGTTAACCTTTTGGAGAGCAGAACCCAAAACTACAAATGAGGTTTGAGTAGTTAGCTAAGTAACTTTGGTCAACAAATGTGGCTCACCTTTTAGCCTGCTCTGGGCCAAGTTAACTCCATTTATCTTGAATGAAGTGTCTGAGATGTGGGTTTGCTTCCTCTTGCAAAGACTGTCATCCCCTTGTTAATTGAGTCATTTGAGGAAGATGACTGATTCAATATTTTGTTTAATCAAATATTTTTTGTGTACATTTGTTTAAAAAAGTATTACACAATTAGTGATTTGTTTTGTTTTCCAAATTGTACATTTTTCACGCAATTCTATTTTGAAATTTGCAAAATGCAAACTGACAGCCGCAACCAACCATAGACATTTAATCCATAGATGGCAGTTCCCATTCAAGTTAAAAGAGCATTATGTAGATGTTTTTGTAAGGGTCCAGCCCAGCACTGGTTGCAGATACGGGTGGCAAACGTTTAGCCAAGCGACAAATTGATGAGGCTTAGGGAAAAACCAGAGTAAATATCGGTAACTATTTGAATCGCTGAAGAGAAGTTATGGCCCTAAAAGGGCTGAAGTCTGATGCAGAGATGGCCTGTTTTCTGCTTGACAGATAACGTTACCAAGACGTTGCATCAGCTACAGGAGCTAGCTAGTGTTAGCTATGAATGGAGAATCTGGGTTAGCTTTATGCTATCTAAATTATATGGCTGTCTTGATAAATTACTACATGGTATTTATGATCTAAGACCAGTCAGGATATTGACATAAACATGTGTATTTGACAGTCATGATCATTTAGAACCTATTTACATTTACATTGCTGAATTTTTGTTGTTGTGTGTTGATGGTTAGCTAACATTTCTTGTGCATTTCTCTAATGGCGCTTGGCTGTAACGAAAGTAGCTGTAATGGTGCTCGGCAGTATAGTTGCCTCGTCTTTTTGAGACTCCAAGTGACTATCGCTATTACAGAACATTACTGAAACAATGCTAGCTAGCCAGTTAACATTATGTAGCTTGGTAAAGAGCTGACAAGTAAGCTCACTAGCTAGGTTTTATGACATACATTAGCAAGCTAGATATGTGATATAATAATGGGACATGAGTGAAATAAAAATGTAATTTCTCATGTTCTAGTTATGAAAAGGCCCCACCACAATCCACTCCAAGGGAAGTGTTACCTCTGCCTGCTTTATCAAGCATTGGAGTGGCATCCAGCACCACACTGTCAGACAGCAAAGAACACATGCTTCATTTCAATAGGAGAATAGCTAGATACCTTTTTCCTATTCCTTTCAATGATGGGTAGTGTGAACTTTGTGTGCATCATTTATGGTTGGTTTCTGTGTTTCTCTTTGAGCCTGCCTTCTTTGAGTAGCCTATGTGTAGGTTTATCTCTCTGCTACTGTCATGTCTCACTCTCTAGTAGTCAAAATGTTTGCCAGTAATGAAGATACTATATTCTTGGAGTATAACCAACTGTCTTTTCTAAAGGGGGGGATGAGTTTCTGAAGTAGCCTGGAGTTGTTGATCTAGATGGGAGCACCATAGAGGCAACAAAAGGCGAAAACAGGCAACAAGGTTTTTTCCGTTAACTATTCCAAGACATTTTCACCCTATATGTGTGTTGCCAATACTGTACAGATCTTATTCAGTGAATTTACATTTTTTGTAATGTTCTATCACTTCTATTTATCCTGATGAATATGAGCATCTCCGAAGAGACCATAGAAGTAAATGAAGAGGTCAATGACCTAATGTAAGACTGTTCTTAATATTTGTGATGTGCTAGTGTATTTACTTTTGTTGTTTGTATTTATAATTGACCATTACAAAGTACATTTGGAAAGTATTGACTTTTTCCACATTTTGTTACGGTACAGCCTTATTCTAAAATGGATTAAATTGTTGTTTTTTCTCATCAATCAACACAATACCACGTAATGGAATAGTAAAAATACATTTAGAATTTTGTTGCAAATGTATGAAAGACAAAAGGATTCAGACCCTTTACTTTGTACATGTACTTTGTTGAAGCACATTTAGCACCGATCATAGCCTTGAGTATTCTTGGCAATGACACTATAAGTTTGCCACACCTGTACAGTCATGGCCAAACGTTTTGAGAATGACACAAATATTAATTTTCACAAAGTCTGCTGCCTCAGTTTGTATGATGGCAATTTGCATATACTCCAGAATGTTATGAAGTGTGATCAGATGAATTGCAATTAATTGCAAAGTCCCTCTTTGCCATGCAAATGAATTGAATCCTAAAACATTTCCACTGCATTTCAGCCATGCCACAAAAGGACCAGCTGACATCATGTCAGTGATTCTCAGTGATTCTCTCGTTAACACAGGTGTGTGTGTTGACGAGGACAAGACTGGAGATCACTCTCTCATGCTGATTGAGTTCGAATAACAGACTGGAAGCTTCAAAAGGAGGGTGGTGCTTGAAATCATTGTTCTTTCTCTGTCAACCATGATTACCTGCAAGGAAACAGGTGCCGTCATCATTGCTTTGCACAAAAAAGGCTTCACAGGCAAGGATATTGCTGCCAGTAAGATTGCACTTAAATCAACCATTTCTCAGATGATCAAGAACTTCAAGGAGAGCAGTTCAATTGTTGTGAAGAAGGCTTCAGGGCGCCCAAGAAAGTCCAGCAAGCGCCAGGACCGTTCCCTAAAGTTGATTCAGCTGCGGGATCAGGGCACCACCAGTACAGAGCATGCTCAGGAATGGCAGCAGGCAGGTGTGAGTGTATCTGCACGCACAGTGAGGCAAAGACTTTTGGAGGATGGCCTGGTGTCAAGAAGGGCAGCAAAGAAGCCACTTCTCTCCAGGAAAAACATCGGGGACAGACTGATGTTCTGCAAAAGGTACAGGGATTGGACTGCTGAGGACTGGGGTAAAGTCATTTTCTCTGATGAATCCCCATTTCCGATTGTTTGGGGCATCCGTAAAAAAGCTTGTCCGGAGAAGACAAGGTGAGCGCTACCTTCAGTCCTGTGTCATGCCAACAGTAAAGCATCCTGAGACCATTCATGTGTGAGGTTGCTTCTCAGCCAAGGGAGTGGGCTCACTCACAATTTTTCCTAAGAACACAGCCATGAATAAAGAATGGTACCAACACATCCTCTGAGAGCAACTTCTCCCAACCATCCAGGAACAGTTTGGTGACGAACAATGCCTTTTCCACGATGGAGCACCTTGCCATAAGGCAAAGGTGATAACTAAGTGGCTCGGGGAACAACACATCAATATTTTGGGTCCATGGCCAGGAAACTCCCCGGACCTTAATCCCGTTGAGAATTTATGGTCAATCCTCGTTAAACTATAAATCAAAATCAAGAAAGTCGCACACTCCATGTACAATCTCCCAGCAATTTAATGCGTATTTACCAATGTTTCTGCATCAATGTGCCTTCCTCAGGGAAAGAGGCACTGAGTTTGAAGGTAGGCCTTGAAATATTTATCGTTAGTCAGCACCTCTACACAAACTATTATTCTGGGTGTGCGCCAGCTCATGTTTTTTAATGTATTTCAAGGCCTACCATCCAACTCAGTGCCTCTTTGCTTGACATCATGGGAAAAATTGTAGACCTCCACAAGTCTGGTTCATACTTGGTAGCAATTTCCAAATGCCTGAAGGTACCACGCTCATCTGTACAAACAATAGTACTCAAGTATAAACACCATGAGACCACGCAGCCATCATACCTCTCAGGAAGGAGACACGTTCTGTCTCCTAGAGATGAAAATACTTTGGTGTGAAAAGTGCAAATCAATCCCAAAACAACAGCAAAGGACCTTGTGAAGATGGTACAAACAGGTACAAAAGTATCTATATCCACAGTAAAACGAGTCCTATATCGACATAACCTGAAAGGCCGCTCAGCAAAGATGATGCCAATGCTCCAAAACTGCCATAAAAAAGCCAGACTACGGTTTGCAACTGCACATGGGAACAAAGATTGTACTTTTCTTTGAAATGTCCTCTGATGAAACTGTTTGGCCATAATGACCATCGTTATGTTAGGAGGAAAAAGAGGAGAGGCTTGCAAGCCCGAAGAACACCATCCCAATTGTGAAGCACGGGGGTGGCAGCATCATGTTGTGGGGGTGCTTTGCTGCAGGAGGGACTGGTGCACTTCACAAAACAGATGGTATCATGAGGGAGGACAATTATGTGGATCTATTAAAGCAACATCTCAAGACATCACTCAGGAAGTTAAAGCTTGGTCACAAATGGGTCTTCCAAATGCCCAATGACCCCAAGCATACTTCCAAAGTTGTGGCAAAATGGCTTAAGGACAACAAAGTCAAGGTATTGGTAGTGGCCATCACAAAGCCCTCAATGCCATAGAAAATGTGTGGGCAGAACTGAACAAGCGTGTGCGAGCAAGGAGGCCTACAAACCTGACTCAGTTACACCAGCTCTGTCAGGAGGAATGGGCCAACATTAACCCAACTTATTGTGGGAAGCTTGTGGAAGGCTACCCGAAATGTTTGATCCAGGTTAAGCAATTTAAAGGCAATGCTACCAAATACTAATTGAGTGTATGCAAACTTCTGATCCACTGGGAATGTGATGAAAGAAATAAAAGCTGAAAATTCTCTCTACTATTATTCTGACATTTCACATTCTTAAAATAAAGTGGTGATCCTAACTGACCTAAGACAGAGAATTTTGGTATTGTGTGATTTTCTGGATTTTTGTTTTAGATTCCGTCTGTCACAGTTGAAGTGTACCTATGATAAAAATTACAGACCTCTACATGCTTTGTAAGTAGGAAAACCTGCAAAATCAGCAGTGTATCAAATACTTGTTCTCCCCACTGTACACCTGTTCTGAGAGGCCCCATAGTCTGCAACACCACAAAGCAAGGGGCACCACCAAGCAAGCGGCACCATGAAGACCAAGGAGCTCTCCAAATAGGTCAGGGACAAAGTTGTGGAGAAGTACAGATCAGGGTTGGGTTATAAAAAAAATATCAGAAACACTGAACATCCCACGGTGCACCATTAAATCCATTATTAAAAAATGGAAAGAATATGGCACAACAACAAACCTGCCAAGAGAGTGCCGCCCACCAAAACTCACAAACCAGGCAAGGAGGGCATTAACCAGAGAGGCAACAAAGAGACCAAAGATAACCCTGAAAGAGCTACAAAGCTCCACAGCAGAGATTGGAGTATCTGTTCATAGGACCACTAAGCCGTACACTTCACAGAGCTGGGCAATATGGAAGAGTTGCCAGAAAAAAGCCATTGCTCTAAGAAAAAAATAAGCGAACACATTTGGAGTTCTCCAAAAGGCATGTGGGAGACTCACCAAACATATGGAAGAAGGTACTCTGTCAAATGAGACACAAATGTAGCTTTTTGGCCATTAAGGGAAATGCTATGTCTGGCGCAAACCCAACACCCCTCATCACCCTGAGAACACCATCCCCACAGTGAAGCATGGTGGTGGCAGCATCATGCTGTGGGGACGTTTTCATCGGCAGGGACTGGGAAACTGGTCAGAATTGAAGGAATGATGGATGGCGCTAAATACAGGGAAATTCTTGAGGGAAACCTGTTTCAGTCTTCCAGAGATTTGAGACTGGGACGGAGGTTCACCTTCCAGCAGGACAATGACCATAAGCATACTGCTAAAGCAACACTCAAGTGGTTTAAGGGGAAACATTTACATGTCTTGGAATGGCCTAGTCTAAGCCCAGACCTCAATTCAATTGAGAATCTGTGGTATGACTTAAAAATGGCTGTACACCAGCGTAACCCATCCAACTTGAAGGAGCTGGAGTAGTTTTACCTTGAAGAATGGGCAAAAATCCCAGTGGCTAGATGTGCCAAGCTTATAGAGACATACCCTAAGAGACTTGCAGCTGTAATTGCTGCAAAAGGTGGCTCTACAAAGTATTGGCTTCGGGGGGGTCAATAGTTTATGCACGCTCAAGTTCAGTTTTTTTGTCTTAATTCTTGTTTGATTCACAATGAAAATATTTTGCATCTTCAAAGTGTTAGGTATGTTGTGTACATCAAATTATACAACCCCCCAAAATCTATTTTAATTCCAGGTTGTAAGGCTACAAAATAGGAAAACTGCAAAGGGGGTGAATACTTTTGCAAGCCACTGCGTAATCAAAATTTCCCAGAAAGCATGTAGTCCTTGGCTCAGACAGTGTAGTAGTGTGGGCTCAATAGCATCTCATTAGTGTGCAAGATCTTGAGAATCAGCTGTACATGTGATAGAAGAGTGCACTGTACATGTGATGGAAGTTTAACCAAAATATGCCACAATACCTAGAATTGCCACTGTTATAAGCTAACTTTTTCTTGATGAATTTAAGCAAAATTCTTAATATGGTATTTTCTGTAAAATTCTAGAACCAATTTACCTGCATAGACCTGGCACAAGTCATTGGTGGGGTGATATTTGAACCGTACAATTATGTTATGTGGAAACCAATTTTCAATATAGACAAATGTCTAAAATGTGTAAAATAGTGCATTTTTAAACTTTATATCCAAAAAAAGCTAATATGCAAACAAACTCATGTAAAAATATGATTTATTCAAGAACACTTTCAGATGTATAAATAAAATCTGACATTTTCCCATTTAAACTTTGTTGTGTCGGGAGAAAGTGCAGTGATGACACTTTTGGGAGAGAAATAAACAACCTTTAGAATCTTTGATATGACATGGTGTGCCCAGTAAGAAGGTTCTTCTTGATGTCTTGAAGATGCACCTGGCAGGTGTTTGTGTCCAAATGCAAACTGAGGGAGAGCTTGTGTTCTGTTCACAGCAAGTGACATGATGCCATATTAATGTCATGCCAATAAGTGTCTGGCAACGGATACTCTTTGGGCATAACGTTAGTATGTCATCATGCCAAACACTTTGAGAATCCTAGCGCCCAGGGTGGAACCCAGTGTACTGTGAATGGGGATCAGGGAAAGTAGTGTCCCTGATTCTCCAAACACAGAGACTGGGGATGACAACTCGGTTCCCTGCACCAAGGGAACAAAGCTGCCACATCACAAACTGTGTAGACAGCATGCCGGTACTCCCGGGTGTCATCTCCAGCCTCTGCTGCATCAGCCACTGCCAACACTATGCCGCCTGTTCAAACGTAAATATCCGTTGTCTAGGCAGTAATGGGCGAAATGTGGCAGCTGGATTACACAGAGGTCTGGTCCCAGACCACAACACTTCCTCCCTCTCTCTGTCTGTAGGCAGCTCCCCGTGGGTGTTTGAGTTGTTTGTTTGAAAATAGCCTAACTGGTGTTGTAATAAGCCAAGCGTCCACGGTGTGAGAGAAAAATAGGGATATCTCCTTTAAGACTGGCAGCCATGGCTAGTGTACACATGAGTTTAACAGTCAAATTGCCAGGGTTAGAGGTTCCAAAACTCTATGGATTGTATGCCTATGGCCACAACGCAATAAGCTGTTCCACGGATAGAAGAAGGAGCGATTGTCACACCCTGACCATAGTTTGCTTTGTATGTTTCTATGTTTTGTTTGGTCAGGGTGTGATCTGAGTGGGCATTCTATGTTGGATGTCTAGTTTGTCTGTTTCTGTGTTTGGGCCTGATATGGTTCTCAATCAGAGGCAGGTGTTAGTCATTGTCTCTGATTGGGAACCATATTTAGGTAGCCTGTTTTGTGTTGGGTTTTGTGGGTGGTTGTTTCCTGTCTTTGTGTTTGTTGCACCAGATTGGGCTGTTTTGGTTGTGCCACGTTTATTGTTTTGTAATATGTTCATGTTGAGTTTCCCTTTTATTAAAAAAACATGAACTATAACCACACTGCATTTTGGTCCGCCTCTCCTTCCCAGGAGGAAAGCCGTTACAGCGATAGCAGTGGGGAAAAAGGTGCTTGTGCATTGGTAAGCACACCAAAGACGGCATAAATGATAAGTCATGAAATAAAGACTTCTAAAAGTCTATTTCAATTTGCAAGAAAACTTCTTTTTTAAATTTTGATTTCAGCACAAATGAAAATGTGTCACTGACTCGCCCATGGATTGATGTTTCAGCATTGTCTCAATGAAGTGTCTGGCATTCGACTAGCCATGCACGACATGAATGCACAGTTACAAGCCTACTAGAGTGGGGGGCAGCTGGATGAGCAATATCCACCATCATAGTTCAGTTGAAGCCTGATCTGCAAGGTGAAGCTGACCTAGCTTTATAAAAGCCTGAGTTGATCTAGTTTACTTCGTAGTATACCACTCAGAACACCAACGTTTACAGAACTTAAGATAACTGGCAAATGCTTACTTCCTGTGTTATATAACCAAACAGAGAGTAAAACAATTTACTCCACCCAGCTCACATTTGGATAACCATATTGTTCACCATCAACAATTACACATTTGGATGCTACATTGTCCAACAAGAAAATGTACAGAAATACACCACAAGCATAATTGCATGGCTCTGGTCTGTGCCCTTCTATCACTATCTCCCTTTCTCCATATATCCTAACTATTCTTTCATAAAAATGATATTTTTTTTTATATGAAAGGGGATTGTGACTCCTCGTGGTATCAAATGATCAATAGAGGTCTGAGAACTTCCAACAAAAACAAGTTTTGTGGTTATGTATAAAAAGCCAACATGGAATTATTTTTCTCCTCACCATAACGTATATATTTTTCATAATTATGAGGTTAATATGCTAAATTACTCTGGGTCTAATCTATGACCTATTCAATTCGCAGGGCCCCTTTCCACAAGTGGTTGCTATAGCAAATGGAATTCACTATTGTGGCTTTTTCAAGGCTAGTTTAATGTGTGAACCCATTTGTATTAGGCATAATGAATTGGGTCTACATGAAAAAACAAAAACAACTGCTAACATTGATGAAGCCTATTGTGATGATGTTGTCTTGAATCAAAAACAGAGCTTGTGGTCAGTTTTGTTGATGCTCAAGGGTGGATTGAGAATTTCCACAAAACACTGTGTTGAATATGTCTGGATACACTCTTGGAGGAATACAGTGCAATGTTCTGGTATCAGACTTAAAGGCACAATTTGTAGCTTCTTTGTCCACGAGACAGAATGCACCAATGGTTGCTGCTTGAACAAACCATAGAGATAGATAGAGGACTCATTTTTATATCTGTGCCATTGTAGTGTCTGTGACAGAATGGGAAGCGCCATTGAGGCTACAACCCATAGGAATCCAAACAGTTTACTATTTTAATACAGCGGAAACCCTCAATGGCGCTGCCCATGCTAAAAAGTAATTTTGGCCACTAGAGGCCTCTATCATTCTCTATGGAACAAACACACACACACAAAAGTGTCAATGTAATCCAATCAGTGAGCCATATATTCACAAAGGCCCACTTCCTGAGTCCTGCCAGGTCAATACATGACTCAAAACAAACTAAAGTTGAGCTGTCAAAATATCAGTAGCCTATGAATATTAAAAAGACAACTGCTGGTATTGCAACACTGTCAGTAGCCTGTTATGCCTTACAACAGCAGAAGCAGAACTTCAAAACCTAGTTCGCTACTTATGTTAAAGAATACCACACTTTTATACAAACGTTTGCAATCTCGATCTGTTGCTTCAGCATCCAAACTATTTAGCTAGGAAAAGCCTGATTATCTAAGAAGCTGCATCCTGATTCTCCACACTTCCCCCAAAGTATGTACTTGAACCCCGTCATGGATTTACAGTGATATGTACTGGTGGTGTAAACTACACCAATACTTTCTGAACACCGTTTACAGTTCTTCACTGTTTACCAGTGGAGGCTCCTCAGTGGAGGTAGAGGAGGTCCATCCTCCTCAGTGAATTTCATAAAATAGAAATTGTGAAACATTAAAGTGTTCCTTTTTAGATAAAACAATACTAAATATATTCACGTCACCAAAATAATTGATTAAAACACACTGTTTTGCAATGGTCTGCAGTAGCATCAACAGCACTCTCTGGGGTAGCACCATGGTGTAGCTGGGGGACAGCTACTCTCCGTCCTCCTCTGGGTACATTGACTTCAGCAGAAAACATAGGAACCTCATGGTTCTCACCACCTTCCATTGACTTACAGTACACAGCAATTATGACACATTCTGGAGGACGTCCTGCAACCTATTAGAGCTATTGCAGCATGAACTGACATGTTTTCCACCCAATCAAAGGATCAGAGAATGAATCTAGTACTGAAAGCATAAGCTACAGCTAGCTAGCACTGCAGTGCATAACATGTGGTGAGTAGTTGACTAAAATAGAAAGACAGTTCTGAACAAATTAATTTCTTAAAAAATGAAGGAGAAGCAAAAGAGAGAGAGAGAGAGAGAGATTCTGTTGTATTTTCTTCACTTTCACTTTCTAAGCTAGCGAATGCAGCTAGCTAGTTTAGCCTACTCAAACACCCAGCTAAAACAAAGAGGAATGCAGTGTTAGGTAGCTGACTATGGCTATCCAACACTCTTCCAAGTCAAGGTAAGCCTTTGGTTTTATTCATTTATTGCCACCGGGGCCAGGGGCACTGCCAGGGATTTTGGGCCCCATGAAAATATATCATATTGGGCCCCACCCCCACAGGCCACACCAACCCTGCGCAATTGCTGTAACCACACACCTCCAGAAACCAATCGACCCATTCAAAGCTTTAAATAACTCTACCTTTGCAGGCTTGCAACTCTCTTGTAGTCCAATATTTACTGTACGATATTTACTGACAGTGAGCTGTGAAAATATAACACTGTGCAGACATGCATGCAACATTCTGCATACAGTGGAATTCACTATTTGATGCAAGACTGATACCCTCTATAAGAAATGTGCAAAAGTCCATATTTTACAGTCTAAATGTAATTTTAATGGTAAAACTCTTGAATGGAAAATTCTCTTAACATTAATGAATAACTTAAAATAAATATAACTTAAATATACATTAACCTCTTCAGTTAAAATAAATTAACATCATCATCTATAGAATGATATAACAAACAAAATAATAAAATCAGCAGCAGATTTTTGAACTAAGTACACATACCAACTAGACAATAAGCAGCTGTAAAAGTGGAAAACAAAATGGAAATGAAAAGGCCTGATGGTGGCTCTAGAGGAAAGGTCAAGTGGTCACCCAATCAATAGGTTTCTTCCACTTGGGGTCTTGATTGTGCATAACTAATGTTATGGCAATCCAGCCATTACTTTGAGATTTATCTTGTTCTCAGTCCGTTCTCAGTCTTGTTCTCAGCCTGTTCTCAGCCTGTGGGCATCAGATGTGTAGTGATCCAATATCCACAGCCATGCCATTTAACAGTTATCACTGGCCCTTGCTCAGCCTTACTCACCAAGAGCCCAGCGCTGAGCCTTGCTAGCAAATTCACTGATCAAGTCTTTGAAGTCCAGCTTTCTAGCTAACTGACTTTCAATGGACAGCATGGCAAGACTGCAAAGCCTGTCCTGGGACATAGTGGATCTCAAATACTTCATCAGTTTTAGCTCACTGAAAGCTCTCTCGCCACCAGCAACAGTCACAGGCAGTGTGCAAAATATATGTAAAGCAATGCACACTTCTCCAAAAATGCATCATACAAATTGCAAACAGCTGTTGTGTTGAGCACTGAAGTCCACAAGTGAAGGGAAAAGGGATAAAGTGTGTAGATGCGATAAAGAATTATACAATGAGCAAAGTGGTCATTGTACACCTATTTGGCCGCCTTTCCATGTGTAACTCTGTGTTGTTGTTTGTGTCACACTGCTTTGCTTTATCTTAGCCAGGTTGCAGTTGTAAATGAGAACTTGTTCTCAACTAGCTTACCTGGTTAAATAAAGGTGAAATGTGCCCGCTATGAAAGTGTTTGCGTGTGATCAGGGGTGTATTCATTCTGCCGATTCTGTTAAAACGTTTCTTAAACGGAAGCAAACAGAACAAAACGAGGATAAACGTGCCTGAATTTGTCCAACAGAAACATTTGTTTGCAACTGTTTGGACTAATGATTACACGCTAGATACAGGCCAGAGTGTGCAAGGTGGAATTGAATGTCTCACTGTCTGTCACCTTGATTACTCGACCTGCGCAACTATCTTGGGAACTTTCATTCTTATCATTTTTTTATAAAACTCCACACACACAATCTTTGCCAGATCAGGCCTCTATGCCATGGCACAAAAGTGAGTATTTGGGTATATTCATGTACATTTGAGTCATTTAGCAGACACTCGTATCCAGAGAGACTTACAGTATATGTTTTACTAGGTATCAGCAGTCAGTGCTAACAGAGGAGAAACAAGTCAAGTGTTACTTCACAGAAGGCAAGGGAAGGGGTGAGGGGGTTGCTGTGGGTTATATACGATGTAGGGTTTCAAATGTTTTTGGGTAGATGGGCAGGGACTCTGCGGTCCTAGTTTCAGGGTGAAGCTGATTCCACCATCGGGGTACCAGGACAGAGAAGATCTTAGACTGGGTTGTGTGGGAGCTGCTCATGTTTATATTTAGGAGACAAACCTATGACCAGTAACAGGAAAAAATATTTTTTTTTCATCTTACAATTACTATTAATAAACTAAGGAGATCAACAGACATGTTAACACTCAATCTACTTACAAGCCTTGTGAGACTTTCGTACAGCCTTCAAGCAGCCGTGAAACGCACATCCTTTCATATTTCTGTTTGATGGCAAAACTGTGGATCCAATTTAACCGGACTCTTGGGGAGCTTGAGCTCAACTGCTGGGCAAACATCTAAATTGATAAAAGTCCCGGCAATGTCAACAGAGTAAACTAAGTCCTTGGAATGGCGGGACGTTGTCCTGTGCCTTTGCTCCGAACCTCCGGTGCAATGACACTCAGATCAGGATAAATCAGGCTTTAGTGGCGGCTCGTCATTCGCAAAGCAGACGTGAGAGAGAGAGAGAAACAGAGGAAGAGAGAGCAAGAGAGCAAGAGAAGACATCAGTAGACAGTAGTAGAGCTGATGGAAGAGGGAACAGACAGGGCCAAAGCCCCGTAAAGCCTCAGACATCTGGGGAGCGACACTGGCCCAGATTGCAACTGACCCCCTTATCCAGCCGGGTACCAGGCTTATTTCTCATTCTAAACCCAGGAGATTACTGAGAAACTTTTCAAACAGCAGCAGGCAAATTGTAACAGATTACAACTGGCATTCAACAAGGGATTAGACACAAATACATGACAGGGGGGAATTGAACAAGGCTCTGCATCATCAAAGGCCCATGCTCTGTCATGAACAATATATTGGGATATACATCAATGAAAGGAGCATGTGTAGAGATCCAGAAACACGCCTGACGTATTGTAGAATAGGGGTCACTGCAGGATCCACCTGATTCTCAATAAGCAAGAGACTGTCTAGCCCAGGCCTACTGTTGATATGGTGTTATAGGGCTGAACATTTTGAATAGCCAATGTTTGGAGGAGCGCGTCTTTGGTAACCGGACAAGAGGGGCTCTTTGGAAATGAGGATGGATACATGCCAAATGGAGATTGCATTGCAGGTAGGCCTATGTGAATTGTGAATCATGCAAAATCAGGTTGGCAAAAGCCTCACGAGTAGACCATTTAGAAACCCTAAAGCACTAAATAAACTTCAGTTAGTGCTAAACACGGCTGCTAGGAACTTGAATGGAAGCAAACCAATTACCCCAATGCTAGTCTCTCTACACTGGCTTCCTGTTAAGGCTAGGGCTGATTTCAAGTTTTTACTGCTAACCTACAAAGCATTACATAGGCTGCTCCTACTTATCTTTCCGATGTGGTCCTGCCGTACGTACCTACACATACGCTATGGTCACAAGACACAGGCCTCCTTCCTGTCCCTAAAATTTCTAAGCAAACAGCTGGAGGCAGGGCTTTCTCCCATAGAGCTCAATTTTTATGGAATGGTCTGCCGATCCATGTGAGAGACGCAGACTCGGTCTCGACCTTTAAGTCTTTTTTGAAGACTCATCTCTTCAGTAGGTCCTATGATTGAGTGTAGTCTGGCCCAGGAGTGTGAAGGTGAACGGAAAGGCACTGGAGAAACAAACCGCCCTTGCTGTCTCTGCCTGGCCGGTTACCCTCTCCTCTGGGATTCTCTGCCTCTAACCCTATTACAGGGGCTGAGTCACTGGCTTACTGGTGCTCTTCCATGCCACCCCTAGAAGGGGTGGGTCACTTGAGTGGTTTAAGTCACTGAAGTGATCTTCCCGTCCGGGTTGGTGCCCCCTCCTTGGGTTCGTGCCGTGGGGGAAATCTTTGTGGGCTCAGGATAGTAAGTTCGTGGTTGAAGTTATCCCTCTTGTGGTGTTGGGGCTGTGCTTTGGCAAAGTGGGTGGGGTTATATCCTGCCTGTTTGGCACAGCCCGGGGGTATCGTCGGACAGGGCCACCGTGTCTCCCGACCCCTCCTGTCTCAGTCTCCAGGATTTATGCTGCAATATTTTATATGTCGGGGGGCTAGGGTCAGTCTGTTATATCTGGAGTATTTCTCCTGTCTTATCCGGTGTCCTGTGTGAATTTAAGTATGCTCTCTCTAATTCTCTTTTTCTCTATCTCTCTTTCTTTCTCTCGGAGGACCTGAGCCCTAGGACCATGCCTCAGGACTACCTGGCATGATGACTCCTTGCTCTCCCCAGTCCACCTGGTCGTGCTGCTGCTCCAGTTTCAACTGTTCTGCCTACGGCTATGGAACCCTGACCTGTCCCAGACCTGCTGTTTTCAACTATCTAGAGACAGCAAGAGCGATAGAGATAGTCTGAATGATCGGCTATGAAAAGCCAACTGACATTTACTTCTGAGGTGCTGACCTGTTGCACCCTCGACAACTACTGTGATTATTATTATTCGACCCTGCTGGTCATCTATAAACATCTTGGCCATTTTAATTTCCACCCATCAGGGTCAGAAGAGGACTGGCCACCCCTCATAGCCTGGTTCCTCTCTAGGTTTCTTCCTAGGTTCTGGCCTTTCTAGGGAGTTTTTCCTAGCCACCGTGCTTCTACCCCTGCATTGCTTGCTGTTTGGGGTTTTAGGCTGAGTTTCTGTACAGCACTTTGAGATATCAGCTGATGTATGAAGGGATTTATATATACATTTGATTGATTGATTGACATGGATTGACTCCTTGGCTAATTCATGGCCAGGATAAGAAAGACACCAGATGCATTGCTGTTGAACCAGCTTTCATTATATTAGGGTAAGTGTAGCATAGTATAAACGAAATGGAAAACAAGCAATTGTTACTGTAAAATAACTTAAATGCCGATAGCTTACACAGAGTTTTTACACACATCCTAAATAATAACAGGAGTTTTTAAACACATACTAAATAATAACAGGAGCTTCCTAAAATAAAAATGTTACTTTTTCTCTGTCTGAAATTTCAGCAGCTTCATGCTGCGTCTACCAAGCTATCTAACTGAACTATTTAGACCCCTTAACCTTTTCCACATTTTGTTAGGTTACAGCCTTATTCTAAAATCGATTAAATAGTTTTCCCCCCTCATCAACCTACAGACACGCAAAAAATGTAATAAATGTATAAATACATAAAAAACTGAAAGAATACATTTACATAAATATTCAGACCCTTTACTCACTACTTTGTTGAAGCACCTTTGGCAGCGATTACAGCCTTGAGTCTTCTTGGGTACAAGCTTGCCTCACTTGTACTTGGGCAGTTTCTTCCATTCTTCTCTGCATATCCTCTCAAGCTCTGTCAGTTTGGATGGGGAGTGTTGCTGCACAGCTATTTTCAAGTCTCTCAAGAGATGTCTGATCGGGTTCAAGTTCTGGCTGTGGCTGGCCCACTCAAGGACATTCAGAGACTCCTGCGTTGTCTTGGCTGTTAGCTTAGGGTGTCGTTGTCCTGTTGGAAGGTGAACCTTCACCCCAGTCTGAGGTCCTGAGCGCTCTGGTGCAGGTTTTCATCAAGGAGCTCTCTGTACTTTGCTCCATTCACCTTTAGCAGCAATTCAAGCCTCGAGTCTTCTTGGGTATTATACTACAGATCCTCTCAAGCTCTGTCAGGTTGGATGGGGAGAGTCACTGCACATCTATTTTCTTTCCAGAGATGTTGGATTGGGTTCAAGTCCGGGCTCTGGCAGGGCCACTCAAGGAAAGTACGGCGTCTGGCTTTGAAAAACCTAATTATGCACCTTGAGCTGTATGGACACCACAGAAAATTGGATATACAGTTAGGTCCGAAAGTTTTGGCACCTTTTGATAAAGATGAGCAAAAAAAGACTATATAACATAAATAATACATATACAGAGCTATAGTGTATGCCCCCGCCCAAAATGAATATAATTTATACTAATAGAATAGCTAAGAAAAAATAGCTAAGAATATGTATTTAGTTTAACAAGTAATACTTTTTTTATGATAGCAGTCAAAAGTATTGGCACACCTGTTTTCTTTTTCAATCAAATATTTTTCAACACCTCACCTTGTGAGAATAATGGAACTGTGCCTTTTTCTAAATGTTTTATGACTTGGGAGGGATCTTAGACAATTATTTCATAACGAATCTTTCCAGATCCTTGATATGTTTTGTCTGCGCTTATGGGCTGCCCTCTTCAGGTTTTCAAAGGGGTTCACAGGTTTTCAATTTTGTTTGCCACAGATTTTGTGGTCAATTAACAATTTCTTTGTGGATTTTGACGTGTGCTTGGGGTTATTGTCTTGCTGGAAGATCCACTTGCAGTCAAGTTTCAGACTCCTGGCAGAGGCAACCAGGTATTTGGCTAAAATGTAAAAGGACCCCAGGAACAGTGGAAGCAAAATAGCCCCATAATTTCGAAGATCCTCCAGCATATTTTACAGTAGATATGGGTTTCTATTCTGTATATTTTATAATCATCTGTTTTATAACAGTGACACTTGTTACCAGTCATTTCCCTCAAAGGGATTGGGGTGGAGTGGCACATTGGTACTTCAAATTGTTAGAGGAGTGCCTACCCCTCCCTAGTCCTCTGTTATTTAAAACCTGCATGCTGGACTTGTTTATTGGCCCTCTCATCCCTTTTCGGAGGACAAAAGTAACTTTCTTTCACTTTTTTGTTTCTATAGCTGTTTTGTGATGTTTTACACACATTTTACATACAGTTCCTTCAGAAGGCTATAATCGCTGCCAAAGGTGATTCTAACATGTGTTGAGTTATGGGGTTGAATACTTATTTCATCGAGATATTCGTGTTTTTTTAGTGTTTTTTTTTACAAATGTGATAATTTTTCTTCCACTAACATTAGAGAGTATTTTGTGTAGATCATTGACAAAAAAATAACAATAGCATCAATTTTAATCCCACTTTGTATCACAACAAAATGTGGAAAACTTCGAGGGGTGTGAATACTTTCTGAAGGCACTGCACATGGTACTTTTAGCAAATCAAACCAAATCAACCAGAATCCAAGATGGCAGCATGCACTGTATAGTTGTTTGTCTGTGACTAGTAGTTTTTAACCTATTCATTCATGGTGGAGCAAATCTACACTTTCCTTGCTGTGTAGTGCAACTATTTTGTTTTGCTGGTGTAAAGATCCCAGGTCTCGCTCAACTCTGATCTTTTTTTTACCACTATTTGCACTTCCCTACTCGAAGTTTACCAAAGTGACCCTCTCTCAGGCTGGCCTGGGTTCTATCCTCAGCCTTCCCTCCGCGGAGTGTCTCGTCCAAGCTGCTCCACTTTGCTCTCCACCTGGCAGTAACCTCGACAATCCCCAACCAGTTCTCTAAATCGACACCCAATCTACTCACACGCGCACACACTCACATACACTCATACATACTCAGTGTCCCTCTCTCCCTTTACATTTCCTTGGCCTCGATTTCTTACATCTCTCAGAGAAAACACCAATTTGTGGTATTGCGCACTGACTTTACTGGAGAAAATGAACATCTGACAGTGTGCTCACCCCTACATTAGACATTGTGTCTGCGGGCACTCACACTTTTTCCACTCGAGCGACTCGTCCAAGTGCCGATGCATTTGTGTCATGATGTGAGCAGTACGAACTAGTGTCACTACCATTACTGTTTTGCATTGTCTAGAATATATCTTGTGGAATTCGCTTGCAGTAGGTCTCTTAAAAAAAGAGAAGCCGTGCAAGGTTATGAAACAGAGGTGCCTAGATATTCTTCTTTTGTTGATATCAGGTAACGTGCAACCTAACCCTGTGCCCTGTGTCTCCAAACCCCTCTGATTTTAAATCAAGATCTGGTTTTTGGTATTTTTCATTTAAATGTACGCAGCCTGTTGTCTAAAATTGGATTGGTTAGGATTGGGGCTAAATCAACTGACGCTATTTGTATTTTCTGAAACCTGGCTCAGCAAGTCTGTTCTTAATAAGGATATTTGTATAAATGGTTACAATGTGTAATGCACTGATCGGGGTAAGAAAGTTGGGTGTGTGGCTATATATGTAAAAATTAAATTCCCTGTAAGTGTGGCAAGTCTGGAACTATTTGTAAACATTTGGAATTTCTTGCTTTGAATCTTGAGGTTTCAAATTGTCTCTCTATAATTGTAATTGGCTGTGATAGACCCCCTCTGCATCTGTGAATGGAATGATATAGACCCCCTCTGACCCCCCCTCTGCTCTCTGTATCTGTGAATGGATGTTATAGACCCCCTCTGCTCTCTGTATCTGTGAATGGCTGTTATAGACCCCCTGCTCTGCTCTATGTATCTGTGAATGGATGTTATAGACCCCCTCTGCTCTCTGTATCTGTGAATGGCTGTTATAGACCCCCTCTGCTCACTGTATCTGTGATTGGCTGTTATAGACCCCCTCTGCTCTCTGTATCTGTGATTGGCTGTTATAGACCCCCCCTCTGCTCTATGTATCTGTGAATGGATGTTATAGACCCCCTCTGCTCTATGTATCTGTGAATGGCTGTTATAGACCCCTCTGTATCTCTGCTCACTGTATCTGTGATTGGCTGTTATAGACCCCCTCTGCTCTCTGTATCTGTGAATGGATGTTATAGACCCCTGCTGCTCACTGTATCTGTGATTGGCTGTTATAGACCCCCTCTGCTCTATGTATCTGTGAATGGATGTTATAGACCCCTGCTCTCTGTATCTCTGTATCTGTGAATGGCTGTTATAGACCCCCTCTGCTCTCTGTATCTGTGAATGGCTGTTATAGACCCCCTCTGCTCTCTGTATCTGTGAATGGCTGTTATAGACCCCCTCTCTGCTCTCTGTATCTGTGAATGGCTGTTATAGACCCCCTCTGTATCTGTGAATGGCTCTGTATCTGTGAATGGCTGTTATAGACCCCCTCTGCTCTCTGTATCTGTGAATGGCTGTTATAGACCCCCTCTGCTCTCTGTATCTGTGAATGGCTGTTATAGACCCCCTCTGCTCTGCTCTCTGTATCTGTGAATGGCTGTTATAGACCCCCTCTGCTCTCTGTATCTGTGAATGGCTGTTATAGACCCCCTCTGCTCTCTGTATCTGTGAATGGCTGTTATAGACCCCCTCTGCTCTCTGTATCTGTGAATGGCTGTTATAGACCCCCTGCTCTGCTCTCTGTATCTGTGAATGGCTGTTATAGACCCCCTCTGCTCTCTGTATCTGTGAATGGCTGTTATAGACCCCCTCTGCTCTCTGTATCTGTGAATGGCTGTTATAGACCCCCTCTGCTCTCTGTATCTGTGAATGGATGTTATAGACCCCCTCTGCTCTATGTATCTGTGAATGGCTGTTATAGACCCCCTGTATCTCTGCTCTCTGTATCTGTGAATGGCTGTTATAGACCCCCTCTGCTCTCTGTATCTATGATTGCCTGTAATAGACCCCCTCTGCTCTATGTATCTGTGAATGGATGTTATAGACCCCCTGCTCTGCTCACTGTATCTGTGAATGGATGTTATAGACCCCCTCTGCTCTATGTATCTGTGAATGGCTGTTATAGACCCCCCTCTGCTCTCTGTATCTGTGAATGGCCTGTTATAGACCCCCTCTGCTCTCTGTATCTGTGAATGGCTGTTATAGACCCCCTCTGCTCTGCTCTGTGAATGGCTGTATCTGTGATTGGCTGTTATAGACCCCTCTGCTCTCTCTGTATCTGTGATTGGCTGTTATAGACCCCCTGCTCTGCTCTCTGTATCTGTGAATGGCTGTTATAGACCCCCTCTCTGCTCTCTGTATCTGTGATTGGCTGTTATAGACCCCCTCTGCTCTCTGTATCTGTGAATGGCTGTTATAGACCCCCCCCTCTGCTCTCTGTATCTGTGAATGGCTGTTATAGACCCCCTCTGCTCTATGTATCTGTGAATGGCTGTTATAGACCCCTCTGCTCTCTGTATCTGTGATTGGCTGTTATAGACCCCCTCTCTGTATCTGTGAATGGCTGTTATAGACTGTATCTGTGAATGGCTGTTATAGACCCCCTCTCTCTGCTCTATGTATCTGTGAATGGCTGTTATAGACCCCTGCTCTCTGTATCTGTGAATGGATGTTATAGACCCCTCTGCTCTGTTATAGACCCCCTCTGCTCTGTCTCTGTATCTGTGAATGGCTGTTATAGACCCCCTCTGCTCTCTGTATCTGTGAATGGATGTTATAGACTGCTCTCTGTATAATGGCTGTTATAGACCCCCTCTGCTCTCTGTATCTGTGAATGGCTGTTATAGGCTGTTACCCCCTCTGCTCTCTGTATCTGTGATTGGCTGTTATAGACCCCCTCTGCTCTCTGTATCTGTGATTGGCTGTTATAGACCCCCTCTGCTCTCTGTATCTGTGAATGGCTGTTATAGACCCCCTCTGCTCTCTGTATCTGTGAATGGCTGTTATAGACCCCCTCTGCTCTCTGTATCTCTGTGTATCTGTGAATGGATGTTATAGACCCCCTCTGCTCTCTGTATCTGTGAATGGATGCTCTATCTGTGAGACCCCCTCTGCTCTCTGTATCTGTGAATGGCTGTTATAGACCCCCTCTGCTCTCTGTATCTGTGAATGGATGATATAGACCCCCTCTGCTCTCTGTATCTGTGAATGGCTGTTATAGACCCCCTCTGCTCTCTGTATCTGTGAATGGATGATATAGACCCCCTCTGCTCTCTGTATCTGTGAATGGCTGTTATAGACCCCCTCTGCTCTCTGTATCTGTGAATGGATGATATAGACCCCTGCTCTCTCTGCTCTATGTATCTGTGAATGGATGTTATAGACCCCCTCTGCTCTCTGTATCTGTGAATGGATGTTATAGACCCCCTCTGCTCTATGTATCTGTGAATGGAATGTTATAGACCCCCTCTGCTCTATGTATCTGTGAATGGATGTTATAGACCCCCTCTCTGCTCTCTGTATCTGTGAATGGATGTTATAGACCCCCTCTGCTCTCTGTATCTGTGAATGGATGATATAGACCCCCTCTGCTCTCTGTATCTGTGAATGGATGTTATAGACCCCCTCTGCTCTCTGTATCTGTGAATGGATGTTATAGACCCCCTCTGCTCTCTGTATCTGTGAATGGATGTTATAGACCCCCCTCTGCTCTCTGTATCTGTGAATGGCTGTTATAGACCCCCTCTGCTCTATGTATCTGTGAATGGCTGTTATAGACCCCCTCTGCTCTATGTATCTGTGAATGGATGTTATAGACCCCCTCTGCTCTCTGTATCTGTGAATGGCTGTTATAGACCCCCTCTGCTCTCTGTATGTATCTGTGAATGGCTGTTATAGACCCCCTCTGCTCTCTGTATCTGTGATTGGCTGTTATAGACCCCCTCTGCTCTCTGTATCTGTGATTGGACTGTTATCTGTGACCCCCTCTGCTCTCTGTATCTGTGAATGGATGTTATAGACCCCTCTGCTCTCTGTATCTGTGATTGGCTGTTATAGACCCTCTCTGCTCTCTGTATCTCTGATTGGCTGTTATAGACCCCCTCTGCTCTCTGTATCTGTGAATGGCTGTTATAGACCCCCTCTGCTCTCTGTATCTGTGAATGGCTGTTTTTGACCCCCCTCTGCTCTCGGTGATGCACTTTCTTCTCTGATGCCCCTTATGTCTAAACTTCTTTACAGTGAAATTATCTTTTCATTTTTGTTGAAGTTTAGGCATATTTTCTTATTATTCTGTTCAAATATTTTTTATTGAACACACACAAGAATGGTGTATAGGTATTTTGTAGAAAAGACAAGCATGCAATTCTTATATAAACATAAAAGAGCAGATAGATACAAAAATACCCAGAGTAATATGTACAAAATAAGTTATTCAAAATAAGACATACAGAACATACTGTATCTACCCCCCCGCCCATCCATCATTCAAGAGAGGAGAGGCTGCCAGATTTGATAAAATGTTGATAATTTATTGCTTAGAATATATCGAATTCTTTCTAAGTGTAGAGTGTTTGCCAACTCACTGAGCCATAATTTGGGAGGGAGCTTCCTTCCTTTTCCAAAACAACCAGATATTTTTTTTTTGCTGAATGAGACGAGTTGTTTTGGGGACTGGTTCATCTGTTTACGGTTTCTGACACTCCCAGGATGATCAGAAGTGGGTCTGGGTTAATTGAAGCTTCCAGAACTTCAGAAAGGATCCTAAAAATTCCATACTAATAACCATATAAGTTAGGGCATAATGCAAAGCAGTGGAGTAGTGTACCCTCTGCAGCATGGCATGTATCACACAAAGGATGTATCAGGAAATATCCTATGTTGCTTAGTTTTAGAATAGTGTAATATGTGTAATACCTTGAATTGTATGAGACAATGTCTGGAGTTAATGGAGCAGGTGTGGATATACTCCAATCTATCTTCCCAATCTGCCACAGAGATGTCAGTCCCTAGCTGCCTTAAAACCTCTTAACCTCTAGTGACACCCCATCCCGTGAACGGGACCGTTGTCATCATCTGACACTAATTAGCATAACGCAACGGACATAAATCTTCCTAGAAAATATTCCTATTCATGAAAATCACAAGTGAAATATATCGGAACACAGCTTAGCCTTTTGTTAATCACCCTGTCATCTCAGATTTTCAAAATATGCTTTACAGTCAAAGCTAGACAAGCATTTGTGTAAGTTTATCGATAGCCTAGCATAGCATTATGCCTTGCTAGCAGCAGGCAACCTTGTCACGAAAATCAGAAAAGCAATCTAATTAAATCGTTTACCTTTGATGAACTTCGGATGTTTTCACTCACGAGACTCCCAGGTAGATAGCCAAAGTTCATTTTTTCCCAAAATATTATTTTGTAGGTGAAATAGCTCCGTTTGTTCTTCACGTTTGGCTGAGAAATCGACCGGAAATTGCGGTCACGACAACTCCGAAAAATATTCCAAATTAGCTCCATAATATCAACAGAAACATGGCAAACGTTGTTTATAATCAATCCTCAAGTTGTTTTTCAAATATCTATTCGATAATATATCAACTGGGACAATTGGTTTCTCAGTAGAAGCGATTGGAATAATGGCTACCTCTGTATTTAACGCGAGAATTTCTCTGGGAGCATCAGGTGACCTTGCGCAATGAAGCCGCCTACGGGTATTCTTCAACATAAATGCGTAAAACTACGTCACAATGCTGTAGACACATTGGGGAATACGTAGAAAGCGTAATCTGGATGATAGGGCATTCACAGCTCAATAGGGACGCATCGGAACGCAGGGCTTTCAAAAGATGAGTCACTTCCGGATTGGATTATTCTCAGGCTTTCGCCTGTAACATCAGTTCTGTTATACTCACAGACAATATTTTTACAGTTTTGGAAACTTTAGAGTGTTTTCTAACCTAAGCTGTCAATTATATGCATATTCTAGCATCTTGTCCTGACAAAATATCCCGTTTAATTTGGGAACATTATTTTTCCAAAAATGAAAATACTGCCCCCTATTACCAACAGGTTTTAAGGATCGGAACCTTTTTTAAAATTTTCGCCTAAAATGGCATACCCAAATCTAACTGCCTGTAGCTCAGGACCTGAATCAAGGATATGCATATGCTTGGTACCATTTGAAAGAAAACACTTTGACGTTTGTGGAAATGAGAATTGAATGTAGGAGAATATAAGACATTAGATCTGGTAAAAGATAATACAAAGGAAAAAAACTAGCTTTTTTTTGTTTTTTTGTACCATCATCTTTGAAATGCAAGAGAAAGGCCATAATGTATTATTCCAGCCCAGGTGCAAATGAGATTTTGGCCATTACATGGCAGCAGTGTATGGGCAAAGTTTTTTGACTGATCCAATGAACCATTGCATTCCTGTTCAAAATGTTGTATCAAGACTGCCCAAATGTGCCCAATTTGTTTATTAATAACTTCTCAAGTTCAAAACTGTGCACTCTCCTGAAATAGCATGGTATTCTTTCACTGTAATAGCTACTGTAAATTGGACAGTGCAGTCTGACAAGAATTTAAGCTTCCTGCAAATATCAGATATGTCTATGTCCTGGGAAGTTTTCTTGTTACTTACAACCTCATGCTAATCGCATTAGCCTACGTTAGCTCAACCGTCCAGTGGGGGACACACCGATCATGAAGAAGTTTTAATGGCATCTGTAGAAGGTGTGCTAACAGATTGAAGAGCGTCATCTAGACGAGATATCAGTTTGCCTGAGATGGGCCCAATTTTTATGCATCCGTCAAAAATGGAATTTTTTGCATTTCCAAATGTCAGAAGATGTTTTCTAACAGTCTCTAATCTGTAGGTATCTGAAAAAGTTATTTATGGGAAGATTATAGGTTTCCCTCAGCAAATCAAAGGAGACAAATGTCCCTTCTAAATATAGATCCCCTATGGTATTGATCCATAGTTCTCCCCATCGCTCAAAGGTGTTATCAAGTTTGGGGGGGGGGCAAAGGAGTGATTCCTGGCAACAGGGAGCAGGAATTATATTCGTCTGAGGTCAAAGTACACTTTAATTTGCTTCCAGATTCGGGCTGTGCTATGTATAATAGGATTGTTACTATGAAGTGACATTTCCAACTTGACAGGTGTCAAAATCACAGCGTCAATAGAGAAGGGGTGGAAATCCTCACAGTCCATACTAAGCCAGCAAAAATGTAACAGCACCGAGGTTAGCGGCCCAATAGTAAAATATAACATTTGGGAGAGACAATCCTCCTTCCATCTTGGATTTGCTGGGTACAGAGAAAATATTTTGCAATTTTAGCTGAAAGAAAGTGGTTATTTTTGTAATGTTTATCCATAGATGGATGACTAGCATTCTCCCTATCCAGTAGGTGAATTTGTGCCTCCAATTCTACCATTTTTCTCTGTTTTACCTTCTCTTGGCAGCCTGAAAGGACATGATACAGCCTCTCAAAAAGCCTCCAGTGTTTCCCACAATAATGCTGTGGAAGTCTCTGTGATGTTATTGGTATCAAAGAAAAATGTAATTAGTTCTTTAAGATGTTCACAGAATGTTGGTTCTGTGAGGAGTTGAGGATTCAACCTCCAGACCCCCTCATTTGATACGATGTCACACAATCTAAGGGAGAAGGTGAGTGGACTGTGATCAGAAATTATAATATCATGATATCTCACATTACAGGTATAAGGGAGTAATTTAGCATCAACCAAAAAGTAGTCAATTCAGGTATAAACATGGTAAAAATGAGAGTAAAAGGACTATTCCCTACCCGTAGGGTTGGAGATCCTCCAAGTTTCAAATAAGTTTGAATTTTTTATGTAGGTATTCAAGAATTTGCTTGAATAGGAGGTAGCGGTACGCTGGGTAGAGGATCTATCCAAATATTGGGCAAGCACACAGTTACCTTGACTCTCTTAATTGGTTCATTTAAACTTGACATTCCAGGAAGTAAATGTAAGCCCCACCCTCCTCTCGTTTGTAATTTCTATGGTGGCCTGCATAATGTGCAACTCAATAAAAAGGTATGAAAGCGCATCAAACTATCAAGAGCAGCATATGTAGCACCTACACCCAAGCAGTATCCAACCGATCAGTCCCCCCCAGCAAACCCCCTTAATCACCAACCTGTCCCCAACCCTCCCCAACATTTACCTTCCCCCTCAATCAACCTTCAACAAGCATATACAAATAGAAACATTGTATAAAAAAAAAAGTTAAACTGTCTGTCCGATGTCAAAAATGCACGGCGCGACCTCGAACGAGAGGTAAAACAAAAATTAAATCCTAACTATACATTCACCTCTCACTATCCTAGAACATCTACTAACATATGAACTAAGGAGGCTCCCGCAAATCAAGTGTTCATTTAGCATCTAAAAAAACAAACCAGAATAATAGTAATAAACCAAAACAGAATAAGTTGCAACATAAACGTATTACGCACTTAACCAACAGTGCAGTTCAAGAAGAGTTAAGAAAATACTACAAATACTACAAAATCCTACAATGTGATTTTCTGGATTTTTTTCCCTCATTTTGTCTGTCATAGTTTAAGTGTACCTACGATGAAAATTACAGGCCTCTCTCGTCTTTTTAAGTGGGAGAACTTGCACAATTGGTAGCTGACTAAATACTTTTTTGTCCCACTGTACATAAGTTCTGTTATACTCACAGACATGATTCAATGTGTTTTCTATCCAAATTTACTAATAATGTGCATATCTTATATTCTTGGCATGAGTAGCAGGGAGTTTAAATTGGGCACACTATTTATCCAAAAGTGAAAATGCTGCCCCCTATCCCAAAGAGGTTAAGGGCTTGTAAAGTAAGCATTTCACGGTAAGGTCTACACTTGGTGTATTCAGTGCATGTGACAAAGTTTGATTTGATGAACATTAGCTGTAATATGTTGTCAGTGAAACTTATTGGTCGGCAGTAGGTCTACAGTGTCTTCAAACGACCTCAGCCAAGGTCTCAATATGGGCTCAATTCAATATTTAATCCATTTGTCTCCTACAAAATGTAATCTCTGGTGCACAGACGACTTGGTGAATTCTCATCACTCCATGACAATGGATATTGGTGTCACGCCCTGACCGTAGATTGCTTTGTATGTTTCTATTTTTTGTTTGGTCAGGGTGTGATGTGGGTGGGCATTCTATGTTTGTATGTCTAGGTCTTGTATTTCTATGTTTTGGCCCGGTATGGTTCTCAATCAGGGACAGCTGTCTTTCGTTGTCTCTGATTGAGAACCATACTTAGGTAGCCTGTTTTCCCACTGTTAGTTGTGGGTGGTTATTTTCTGTTTAGTGTTTTCACCTTGCAGGACTGTTTTCGGTTATTCCTATTGTTATTTTGTATCTTCGTGTTCAGTTCAGTATATTAAAAATGAACACGTACCCCGCTGCATTTTGGTCTGACGATTCCTCTTCTTCTTCCGATGAATACTGTGACAATTGTAGACATTTTCCTCTCTGGCTTATGAGAAAAATAATCGATTCACATGCACTTCTTTAAATATCAACATAAAGGTTTTCTGGTTCAGTTCTTGTCCTTTGTTAAGGTAATTGTATTCTGTGTGGGGAACAGATGACACACTGTGCAGATGCCCTGTTCTGGCAACTGTTCAACACCCATCTTCAGCCACCCCTTTGGCTGGTACAGGTGTGTTTGGGTTTGGCATCGAAGCGTGTAAGTATTTATCTTTGTCCAAGAGTTTCAAATTGACTTCAATCTTGGTAGCCTGAGAGAGCTAGTTCAACTTTGGGTTTAGCTAGCTAATACTGTTGAAAGTGGGATGTATGGTTGTAGAACCAATGGCATCATGTTGTTTTTAGCTTAAAGGGATAGGATGGAATCTCATTACACCTTAATATCTATGCGTATTTAAGTCTAAAGCACAAAAAAATTTTACTTCCCAGGAATATTTGATTGACTGGTGGTTTGTACACTATCGTTCAAAAGTTTGGGGTCACTTAGAAATGTCCTTGTTTTTGAAAGAAAAGCACATTTTTTGTCCATTAAAATAACATCAAATTGATCAGAAATACAATGTAGACATTGTTCATGTTGTAAATTGATATTGTAGCTTGAAACGGCTGATTTAAAAAAAATGGAATATCTACATAGGCGTACATAGGCCCATTATCAGAAACCATCACTCCTGTGTACCAATGGCACGTTGTGCTAGCTAATTCAAGTTTATCATTTTAAAAGGCTAATTGATCATTTTCTGAAAACCCTTTTTGAAATTACGTTAGCACAGCTGAAACTGTTGTTCTGATTAAAGAAACAATAAAACTGGCCTTCTTTAGACTAGTTGAGTATCTGGAGTGTCAGCATTTGTGGGTTCAATTACAAAATGGCCAGAAACAAAAAACTTTCTTCTGAAAATCGTCAGTCTGTTCTTGTTCTGAGAAATGAAGGCTGTCCCGAGAAATTGCCAAGAAACTGAAGATCTCGTACAATGCTGTGTACTACTCCCTTTACAGAACAGCGCAAACTGGGGTATGTCTCTATAAGCTTGGGATATCTAGCCCCTGGGATTTTTGCCCATTCTTCAGGGCAAAACCGCTACAGCTCCTTCAAGTTGGATGGGTTCCAACTGGTGTACAGCAATCTTTAAGTCATACCACAGACTCTCAATTGGATTGAGGTCTGGGCTTTGACTAGGCCATTCCAAGACAATTAAATATTTCCCCTTAAACCACTCGAGTGTTGCTTTGGAAGTATGCTTAGGGTCCTTGTCCTGCTGGAAGATGAACCTCCGTTCCAGTCTCAAATCTCTGGAAGTATGAAACAGGTTTCCCTAAAGAATTTCCCTGTATTTAGCGCCATCCATCATTCCTTCAATTCTGACCAGTTTCCCAGTCCCTGCCGATGAAAAACATCCCCACAGCATGATGCTGCCATCACCATGCTTCACTGTGGGAATGGTGTTCTCCGGGTGATGAGGGGTGTTGGGTTTAAGCCAGACATAGCATTTGCCTTGATGGCCAAAAAGCTCAATTTTAGTTTAATCTGACCAGAGTACCTTCTTCCATATGTTTGGGGAGTCTACCACATGCCTTTTGGCGAACACCAAATCTGTTTGCTTATTTTTTTCTTTAAGCAATGGCTTTTTTTCTGCCCACTCTTCCGTAAAGCCCAGCTTTGTGAAGTGTATGGTTTAAAATGGTCCTATGGACAGATACTATGGACAGACACTCCAAACTCCACTGTGGAGCTTTGCAGCTCCCTCAGGGTTATCTTTGGTCTTTGGTCTCTTTGTTGCCTCTCTGATTAATGCCCCCCTTACATGGTCTGGGAGTTTTGGTGGGCTGCCCTCATTTGGCAGGTTTGTTGATGTGCCATATTCTTTCCATTTTGTAATAATGGATGAAATGGTGCTCCGTGGGATGTTCAAAGTGTTGGATATTTTTTATAACCCAACCCTGATCTGTACTTCTCCACAACTTTGTCCCTGACCTGTTTGGAGAGCTCCTTGGTCTTCATAGTGCCGCTTGCTTGGTGGTGCCCCTTGCTTAGTGGTGTTGCAGACTCTGGGGCCTTTCAGAACAGGTGTATATATACTGAGATCATGTCACACTTATATTGCACACAGGTGGACTTTATTTTAACTAATTATGTGACTTCTGAAGGTAATTGGTTGCACCAGATCTTATTTGGGGGTTTCATAGCAAACGGTTTGAATACATGCACGCACCACTTTACGTTTATTTATTTTTTCAAATCTTTTGAAACAAGCTATTTTTTTTTCATTTCACTTCACCAAGTTGGACTATTTTGTGTACGTCCATTACATGAAATCCAAATAAAAATCCATTCAAATTACAGGTTGTAATGCAACAAAATAGGAAATACGCCAAGGGGCATGAATACTTTGTAAGGCACTGTATTTTCATTATTTTTAATGGAAATTAATTTTAAGAAGAGCTACTGGCACCGATTCCCCTCGAAGGACACCACTGGGGGCATCATATTCACAAAGCTGGAAGAATTGTTTACGCGGCAAGGTCTGCCATTCGAAAAAGGGGCTCCTGCTATGGTGGGCAGACACAGGGGTCTGGTCAGCTGGTGAAGGAAATGAATGGCTTGCATTGTCTCATCCATCAGAGTTTGCCGTGTGCCAGACTAAACAGTGAGCTGAAAGATGTGTTGGGTAAAGTAATGCGCATAATCAACTTTATCAGAGGGACATCAAGTACCCACCAACGTCTTTTATGCAAGTTTGTGACAGAATCAGAGGAGGCCACCCAAAGATCTGCTTCACAATGACGTGCGCTGGCTGAGTAAAGGAAAAGAGCTGGAGCGGTTCTGTGAGCTGCATGACCAGGTTGTGGATAACAAAATATTTAAAAACTAAAATGAGGGCAGCAGTTGACCACCACCTTATTCTGGAAATTGAGTAATGTTTCTTTTTTGGCTGACATTCTGTCATAGTCGTGGACATGGTGGAAAAATTGGAGGCCTCTACTAGGGAGCTTGAGTTGTTTGATCTGGACTTGTCATCTGGAAGGCTACTGCACTTCAGCACACAGAATAAACAACAGACAGAGGGACTAGGCATTGTCACAGAGGTAATCGAAGATTTCCTCAAGCAGCTGAGGGACAACTTATCCACCAGATTTGAAGACTACAGCATGCCCAAGGACATCATTGTGTTTGTACGTGATCCTCTCACAGTCTGCCCAGGTGGAGAATTCTCCTCCCTTGCTAAGAACACGACACCCTCGCTGGATGAGGCCGCAATTTAACCTATTGGGTGTGCTCAGGAGTGCCAAGTCCTTGTGTGCATTTTGGGAGACTTACTCAGAGGAATACAGCACAATAAAGAAACATGCATTTTATGTGCTAACAATGTTTTTCTTGACCTGTGAGTCCTCCTTTCCTGAAGACAGCTTTGCACACTCTTAGCATTCTCTCAACCAGATCACCTGGAATGCTTTTCCAACAGTCTTGAAGGAGTTCACACATCTGCTGAGCACTTGTTGGCTGATTTTCCTTCACTCTGCGGTCCAACTCATCCCAAACCATCAATTGGGTTGAGGTCAGGTAATTGTGGAGGCCATGTCATCTGATGCAGCACTCCATCACTCTACTTCTTGGTCAAATAGCGCTTACACAGCCTGGAGGTGTGTTGGGTCATTGTCCTGTTGAAAAACAAATGATTGTCCAACTAAGCGCAAACCAGATGGGATGGCGTATCACTGCAGAATGCTATGGTAGCCATGCTGGTTAAGTGTGCCTTAAATAAATCACAGACAGTGTCACCAGCAAAGCACCATCACACCTCCTCCTCCATGCTTCACGGTGGGAACCACACAGAGATCATCCGTTACTTACTCTGCGTCTCACAAAGACACAGTGGTTGGAACCAAAAGTAGAACATTTGGACCCATCAGACCAAAGAACAGATTTCCACCGGTCCATTGCTCGTGTTTCTTGGCCCAAGCAAGTCTCGTCTTGTTATTGGTGTCCTTTAGTAGTGATTTCTTTGCATCAATTCGACCATGAATGCCTGATTCACGCAGTCTCCTCAGAACAGTTGATGTTGAGATGTGTCTGTTACTTGAACTCTGTGAAGCATTTATTTGGGCTGCAATTCCTGAGGCTGGTACTCTAATGAACTTACCCTCAGTAGCAGAGGTAACTCTGGGTCTTCCTTTCCTGTGGCGGTCCTCATGAGAGCCAGTTTCATCATAGCGCTTGATGGTCTTTGCGACTGAACTTGAAGAAACTTTCAAAGTTCTTGGAATGTTCTGCATTGACTGAACTTCATGTAATAAAATAATGATGGACTGTCATTTCTCTTCGCCTATTTGAGCTGTTCTTGCCATAATATGGACTTGGGTCTTTAACCAAATAGGGTTATCATCTGTATACCATCACTACCCTGTCACAACACAACCCATTGGCCCAAACGCATTAAGAAGAAATTCCACAAATTAAAAAGGCACACCTGTTAATTGAGATGCCTTCCAGGTGACTACCTCATGAAGCCGGTTGAGAGAATGCCAAGAGTGTGCAAAGTTGTCATCAAGGCAAAGGGTGGCTACTTTGAAGAATATAAAATATATATTTGTTTAAAATATTTGTTTAACACTTTTTTGGTTACTACATGAGTCCATGTGTGTTATTTAATAGTTTTGATGTCTTCACTATTATTCTACAATGCAGAAAATAGTAAAAAATAAAGAAAACCCTTGAATGAGTAGGTGTGTGCAAACTTTTGACTGGTACGGTATAATATAAATGTGGGTACATTTGTGGACAAAATTCTTAATTACTCAACCTATTTGTGCATCTAACTTTCTCACTCTTCATTATTTACTATTCATTCAGGATTTTTCGTAATCATGGTAGCATCCACATTAATGTAAAAGTGTTTAGGAACATATTCTATTCTTATTTACAATAAAAGTGACTCCAAAATGACTGTAAGGGTAACTGGTGGCAGGGAAGTCAGACGCAGGAGAGCAAAACCAACGGCATAAAGAAATAACCAACATGGGTACAAAACCCGACGCATACCAGTCAACATGTGCACAAGCACTTACAACAAACAATTCCACACAAAGACATGGGGGGAACAGAGGGTTAAATACACAACAATTAATGAGGGAAATGAAAAACAGGTGTGTAGGAAAACAAGACAAAACAAATGGAAAATTAAAGGTGGATCGGCGATGGCTAGAAGACCTGTGACGTCGAACGCCACCGGTGGTGCGCCGCACGGCAGTGCAAACCCAAAGGCTTTCTGGCGCAGCATGGCGCACTGAAGGTGAACATGAGCGGCGTCCCATGTCTCCTCCGCGCGCCGGAACCAGTCGTCCACCGAAGGAGCCTCGGTCTGACTCTGATGCCAAGGAGCCAGAACCGGCTGATACCCCAGTACGCACTGGAAGGGGGAAAGGTTAGTGGAGGGGTGATACAGCCCGACAGGATGCTCTCGATTGTGCATCTGTAGAAGTTTGTGAGTGCTTTTGGTGACAAGCCGAATTTCTTCAGCCTCCTGAAGTTGAAGAGGGGCTGCTGCGCCTTCTTCACGATGCTGTCTGTGTGGGTGGACCAATTCAGTTTGTCTGTGATGTGTACGCCGAGGAACTTAAAACTTACTACCCTCTCCACTACTGTTCCATCGATGTGGATAGGGGGGTGTTCCCTCTGCTGTTTCCTGAAGTCCACAATCACCTCCTTAGTTTTGTTGACGTTGAGTGTGAGGTTATTTTCCTGACACCACACTCCGAGGGCCCTCACCTCCTCCCTGTAGGCTGTCTCGTCGTTGTTGGTAATCAAGCCTACCCCTGTTGTGTCGTCCGCAAACTTGATGATTGAGTTGGAGGCGTGCGTGGCCACGCAGTCGTGGGTGAACAGGGAGTACAGGAGAGAGCTCAGAACGCACCCTTGTGGGGCCCCAGTGTTGAGGATCAGCGGGGTGGAGATGTTGTTGCCTACCCTCACCACCTGGGGGCGGCCCGTCAGGAAGTCCAGTACCCAGTTGCACAGGGCGGGGTCGAGACCCAGGGTCTCGAGCTTGATGACGAGCTTGGAGGAAGTGAGTGCTACGGGGCGGTAGTCGTTTAGCTCAGTTACCTTAGCTTTCTTGGGAACAGGAACAATGGTGGCCCTCTTGAAGCATGTGGGAACAACAGACTGGGATAGGGATTGATTGAATATGTTCGTAAACACCCCAGCCAGCTGGTCTGCGCATGCTCTGAGGGCGCGGCTGGGGATGCCGTCTGGGCCTGCAGCCTTGCGAGTGTTGACACGTTTAAATGTTTTCCTCACGTCGGCTGCAGTGAAGGAGAGTCCGCATGTTTTGGTTGCGGGCCGTGTCAGTGGCACTGTATTGTCCTCAAAGCGGGCAAAAAAGTTATTTAGTCTGCCTGGGAGCAAGACATCCTGGTCCGTTCTTTTTGTAATCCGTGATTGACTGTAGACCCTGCCACATACCTCTTGTGTCTGAGCCGTTGAATTGAGATTCTACTTTGTCTCTATACTGACGCTTAGCTTGTTTGATTGCCTTGCGGAGGGAATAGCTACACTGTTTGTATTCGGTCATGTTTCCGTTCACCTTGCCCTGATTAAAAGCAGTGGTTCGCGCTTTCAGTTTCACGCGAATGCTGCCATCAATCCACGGTTTCTGGTTTGGGAATGTTTTAATCGTTGCTATGGGAACGACATCTTCAACGCACGTTCTAATGAACTCGCTCACCGAATCAGCGTATTCGTCAATGTTGTTGTTTGATGCAATACGAAACATGTCCCAGTCCACGTGATGGAAGCAGTCTTGAAGTGTGGAATCAGATTGGTCGGACCAGCGTTGAACAGACCTCAGCGTGGGAGCTTCTTGTTTTAGTCTCTGTCTGTAGGCAGGGATCAACAAAATGGAGTCGTAGTCAGCTTTTCCGAAAGGAGAGTGGGGCAGGGCCTTATATGCGTCACGGAAGTTAGAATAGCAATGATCCAAGGTTTTTCCAGCCCTGGTTGCGCAATCGATATGCTGATACAATTTAGGGAGTCTTGTTTTCAGATTAGCCTTGTTAAAATCCCCAGCTACAATGAATGCAGCCTCCGGATAAATGGATTCCAGTTTGCAAAGAGTCAAATAAAGTTTGTTCAGAGCCATCGATGTGTCTGCTTGGGGGGGAATATATACGGCTGTGATTATAATCGAAGAGAATTCCCTTGGTAGATAATGCGGTCGACATTTGATTGTGAGGAATTCTAAATCAGGTGAACAGAAGGACTTGAGTTCCTGTATGTAGTTGTGGCCGCACCACGTCTCGTTAACCATGAAGCATACGCCCCCGCCCCTCTTCTTACCAGAAAGATGTTTGTTTCTGTCTGCGCAATGCGTGGAGAAACCAGCTGGCTGCACCGACTCCGATAGCGTCTCTCCAGTGAGCCATGTTTCCGTGAAGCAAAGAACGTTACAGTCTCTGATGTCCCTCTGGAATGCTCCCCTTGCTCGGATTTCATCAACCTTGTTGTCAAGAGACTGGACATTGGCGAGAAGAATGCTAGGGAGTGGTGCACGATGTGCCCGTCTCCGGAGTCTGACCAGAAGACCACTTCTTTCCCCGTTTTACGAAGTCGTTTTTTTGGGTCCATTCCGTTGTCCTGGGTGAAAGGCAGAACACAGGATCCGCTTCGCGAAAGTCACATTCTTGGTCGTACTGATGGTGAGTTGACGCTGCTCTTATATTCAGTAGTTCTTCTCGACTGTATGTAATGAAACCTAAGATGACCTGGGGTACCAATGTAAGAAATAACGTGTAAAAAAAACAAAAAACTGCATAGTTTCCTAGGAATGCGAAGCGAGGCGGCCATCTCTGTTGGCGCCCGTTACTCTCGGGGTGAAAACCTGAGGTAAGGCTGATCGAGACCCCCAGATGTTCCATGAACGCCCTCCAGACCCTCGAAGTGAACTGGGGACCCAGATCAGACACTATGTCCTCAGGCACCCCGTAGTGCCGGGAGACGTGTGTAAACAAGGCCTCCGCAGTCTGCAGGGCCGTAGGGAGACCCGGCAGAGGGAGGATGCGGCAGGATTTAGAAAAACGGTCCACAACAATTAATGAGGGAAATGAAAACCAGGTGTGTAGGAAAACAAGACAAAACAAATGGAAAATGAAAAGTGGATCAATGATGGCTAGAAGACCGGTGACGCCGACCGTCGAACGCCGCCCGAACAAGGAGAGGAACCGACTTGTGACAATGACACAATACATTATTTACCATTAATTTCTATTGGGCATAAAATAATCTGAACCACAACCAAAACAAACAGCAGATGCGTCCAACAAATTTGTCACAAGCTTTATGTAGTCATTGTGTGCTATGAATATGGGACCAAATACTTAACTTTTTACTACTTTAATACACATAAGTGAATTTCTAATAGGTTTACCCGATATGGATGAAAATATCCTCAAATTAAAGCTGACAGTCTGCACCTTAACCTCAGTAATTGTATCATTTGGAGCTCACTGTATATCCTCCAAATGCCACCGCTGCCACCAGTTGTTACTTGAGCTATGGTTATGAGCAACAATCTATGAACATATATGGCATTCTGTGGTGCTGCCATCTTGAATACACAGTCTCATGGGTTTTATTGTGTGTTGACTGGGGTCCCGTAGACTACTGTAGACCTTGGGTTGTTGACTGGGGTGCAGATTAGATTTAATATTATTGTTTTCACGGGCCATGGAAAAACATTTCTCTACCAATCGGAAAAGAATGCCATGTGTTACTATTGTACATTAAGTCACACCAGCACTGCTTTCATTCATGTCATCTGATGAAACAATGGCAGCCCACTCAGACCATTCAGTCTTTGAAACTGTTCACCATTGTTCTATAATAACAACCAGCAAACAAAATGACTTGCATCTTTTATGCACAGTTTATACAACAGTTTTAGTGAATCACGTAGTAGCACTACACATGCAACAATGTTCAAAGAGCTTTGTTTGGTTTGCTTTTAAATTGGAACAAACACCCGACAATGTGCCCGACACTTAAACACAAGCAAAATACCTTTGTGTCGATTGCAGGTCAAAGGACAACAGAGAGCGGTCAGTAATCACTTTCTGTTTCGGGTTCTAGTCTGTCTAGTCTGCAACCCTCACCTCAGCACTAAACACACACTAACAAACAAATGCACGCACGCACAGACGTGCACACACACACACACACACCTGCTGGCCTGCTAATGAAGATCAGACAGGAGGTCACCCCCTGTTCGACCCCTGACCCACTCAATGGAACAAATAGCACTGCTCACCAATTACTGCACATAATCCTTCCCTCTCTTTCTCTCTCTCTCCCTGGCTTGACCTGGCCTGGGATCACACTGCCCAGGTCTGTTCACACACACTTGGCAGTTCAGCAGGGTCAATCCCCTCAAGAAGCCCTAACACCAAATGTCCGCCAACAAGCACACCCACCCAGTACTACCCAGTCTACTCCAGCCAGATCCTCCAAAATGCACACAAATTCATGAACTATCAACCATTGAAGTGTGAGACTAACTTGACCTAGTGCATTGCACTAGAAACACAACGACAGCAACTTACTGGTAAGACCCAATGCATGTGGGTGACTAAAATACATTTTAATGTCAGGAAGGTTTTTTCCCCGACCTCACCATTCTGATTGGAGCTTGTCAGAGCCCCCTGGTTCAGTTCCCTCAGAGTTTAGTAATCCAGCCCCTAAACGGTTACACAAGGAGGTGAACGGAGGGAGGGAGGAACGAGGGGGAAGGGCTGGGACTTGTAGGAGTGCTGCCACTGTGGGTTGGAACGAGAGAGGCGGGGGCGTTTAATCTGGGATTTGGATGAGTGCGAGCGGCCCTGATAGTACGATACAGGCGCTCCTATCGGCTTCGGAGCGGCTATCAGGCTGTCCCTCGGGACTTACATGATGCGGCACCGTCGACATGCCAACCAAAGACTCCAACTCTTACTAATGCCTTCCTTCCTTGAAGGACAGTGGTTGCCAGTTCCCAAAGCAAGGCTGATAGAAAGGCCCAGTCTACATGCGCAGTAGGACATTACTGACCACCGAGCCTAGTAAGGATGTACAACATAGAAAACTATCCTAGGTCTCTCTGTATGTTCTCTAGTAGCATATTGGAGTTTAAGTTGCTGTTATGTGCTAGATAATGTTGAACATAAAGTACTATTGGATATAGTAGCCGATAGTAGCTGGCCTTACATGAGTTAGGTCCAACACCTTAGTTCCGGCATTTCCGAATGATGCTGATGGAAAAAAAAGTATTACGTTGCAACACAATATTAAATGCATTTTCATCACAAAAATGATATCTGAAATAGGGAACAGTGAAACAAATGGAAACTATTTCAAAATGATCTAGAAATGAATCAGATCAGGTACATGATTAACGCCTGAAATTAGGCATGCCAATGATTGTGCTCTCTTTTGCATTCTCTTTGAGCATTGCAAGATACATGACTATTTAAGTTTGAGAGGAATAAGCAATTGCTACTGCATGTCAACCAAGACATGGTGGATGAACAAAGATAAACATGACCAGGACAAGGACAGAACCAAACTTTTCAATTCTAACATAAAGATACCCTCAGCTTTCAATGCTCAGCTATGCCATTTACTTGTCCAATTCTAAAGACGTTTACTGTACATTAAATATATAAATCACACTGAAGTGAAGAAACTAGCAGACTTTCCCCAGAAAGCTCATGTCACTAGCAGCATGTGCCCAGATAGGAAGCCATGAGGCCAGGCCAGCTTATTAAGTTTCCCCTCGTAAGCTTCCTGCTTATGCCTGATCCAGTCCCAGGGGTCCTATTCAATCTGCCATGAAGACGCTAATGGTTAGCAAGTACACCCTCAAGACATGAGGCCTGCAGGCTCCTCTATGGCCTTTCATTGGCGCATGGAGAGACATGACATTTTATAAGCATTGTTCTAAGACATGACAAAGGCTCATACATGCTTATAACAAGTTACAAGGAATTATACCTGGATATTTTAGGTAAAGTGTTACTATGACATGCAGTTAAAAAACAATACACCAATGTGATGTGGTAGGAATGGACACCAGAATGGGATTTCTTTGTCAAACTTTGAATTGGCTGGTTATTGTGTAAGTCTGGGGCCAATGCGTTTGCCCTTTCTCTTTTTCTTTGTGCAGAGTTTAATGATTAACTGGAAGTGTCCATGCTAGCCACATCTCTCACTGAGAAATCCCTTTTTGCAAATAGATCAGCTTGAACAGATGTGCCCCACCAAAATGGAGACCCTTGTTTGTCATTTTGTTTATGAATATATTTAACAGATTAAGACAACTTGACTTACTATACTATGAATTCAACAAGTAAAAACCATTTGCAGTATAAAAATACCTGAAGCGGGCCCTTTCTGTGGTGTCCTCGCGCTACAAATATCATCTCTCTATCCTCACAGAACACGACTGCAGGAGTGACGCAGGGAATTTCCTTTGACAACTACCAGGCCCTTCAATTTCCCGTATCAGGCATGGAGCACTGGCCGAAAGAGAGAGCGAGAGAGAGAGAGAATAGTTTTGAGCACATAATCCAGAGTCACTGCGGCAGAACCAGTGTTTCTCAATGTGCCTGATGCGAAACTGTCAATGAGAGACTGGTATAAGACATGAAGACATACAGAGAGGGAGAGAGCAAACTGTAGAGTGACAGATGGAAGAGAGAGCAACACAGTCAAAAAGCCATGGCTCAGCGGGTTGAACACAGCACAGAGTACAGTGCTAGCTTGCACAGACAGACAGGGGAAACAGAGGCCCCATGTGCATACATCACGCCCGCTCTCTATTCGCTTACATAATGTCTCAAGATCAGTACAGCCTGGGCTATTTAAAGCACTGGCTAGGCCTGGTGACAAAAAGGTGATGTACTTAGTGCCCCCAACGCTGCATGAAAGCTCCGTTAGGGCTATATTGGTCACAGACAAGCCCCGGGGTGTGGATTTTGGTCATGTTACTGGTATTTTTAGAACAGCTGATAATCCTGCGGTATTTACCTGCAGTGCAAACCCACCCTCAGCGGCTAGATGCCCCACATCACTATGTAGTCAGCTAGCGGTTAGCAGCTAACTTAGCGCTTTCAAGTTGCACATGAAATGCGTATTTGAAGGTATGCATATGGACTAGCCCCCTCTGTTTTGAGGGGATGGCTAACTACTCTGCCTTTTTGAGTGCAATGATATTGAACATCTGGGTAAGAGGGCTTTTAGACTTAATGGGCAATCCATTTAAATTGCATGAGCAGAGGCTATGCACACAGTTTGAAGAGAGAGCAAGCCGTGCTACTCTGGTTACATGGAGCTACAGGTTCAACTGTGGCCAGACAAGTGTAGCATTGGTGGTTTAATATAACCTGACCATTACACATTGTCTGTGATATTTAACCCATTTTGAGAGTGTTGCGCTATCTTGATTAATTTGATGATGGAAAAACCTAACTTCCCAAACCTTGGATAACATTTTTGAAGCAAGATGTTGATCAATCACAATTGGGAAGAAAGCAGATATGAAAAACTGATAAAGCTTGGACAGCTATATCCTCTTCAAAATGTGACTTTAGCAACTGGTAGCTAAAATGCATGTTATTGTAGTTTAAATTGGTGAAATATTATGAAGCCAGAAATGTGCACATTTAAAGGGATAGTTAACCCAAATCAAAGTTTATCAGACATGTTCATACTTCAAGCTTGTGAGCTACCCTTTAAATGGCATCAGTTAGTCATTCGCCAGTAGCAGTAACTTTGATCTAAACGTGGTGGCTTAATCTCCACACACACCCATGTGGAAAGTCCAAGAATGAAAAAAGAATAGCATTAGTTTATGAATCATACAGCTACAAATAACAGAAGAAACATATTTCATAAATCCCAAAATATCCTAGAGCAAACCAACCATCAAAATGACAAACTGGCGGATGCATTTGAGAGTGCTGTGGTTATGCATCAAACAGTTGCTGGAAATTATATCAAAATGACAAACTGGCGGATATATTTGAGAGTGCTGTGGTTATGCATCAAACAGTTGCTGGACAAACTGGCGGAAATTTGATATCAAAACAGTGAAATTATATCAAACTGGCGGATACATTTGAGAGTGCTGTGGTTATGCATCAAACAGTTGCTGGAAATGATATCAAAATGACAAACTGGCGGATATATTTGAGAGTGCTGTGGTTATGCATCAAACAGTTGCTGGAAATTATATCAAAATGACAAATGGCGGATACATTTGAGAGTGCTGTGGTTATGCATCAAACAGTTGCTGGAAATGATATCAAAATGACAAACTGGCGGATATATTTGAGAGTGCTGTGGTTATGCATCAAACAGTTGCTGGAAATTATATCAAAATACATTTGAATGCTGTGGTTATGCAAATGGGTGGATACATTTGAGAGTGCTGTGGTTATGCATCAAACAGTTGCTGGAAATGATATCAAAATGACAAACTGGCGGATACATTTGAGAGTGCTGTGGTTATGCATCAAACAGTTGCTGGAAATGATATCAAAATGACAAACTGCTATATTTGAGAGTGCTGTGGTTATGCATCAAACAGTTGCTGGAAATGATATCAAAATGACAAACTGGCGGATATATTTGAGATATCAATCAAACAGTTGCTGGAAATGATATCAAAATGACAAACTGGCGGATGACTGTGGTTAAAAACAGTTGCTGGATATATTTGAGAGTGCTGTGGTTATGCATCAAACAGTTGCTGGAAATGATATCAAAATGACAAACTGGCGGATATATTTGAGAGTGCTGTGGTTATGCATCAAACAGTTGCTGGAAATGATATCAAAATGACAAACTGGCGGATATATTTGAGAGTGCTGTGGTTATGCATCAAACAGTTGCTGGAAATGATATCAAAATGACAAACTGGCGGAAATATTTGAGAGTGCTGTGGTTATGCATCAAACAGTTGCTGGAAATGATATCAAAATGACAAACTGGCGGATATATTTGAGAGTGCTGTGGTTATGCATCAAACAGTTGCTGGAAATGATATCAAAATGTGATAACCTAAATCAAACGCAGCTGGAGGGAAGATGAAAGGATTTGACTGTATTGGTAATTATAGTATGGCTATAACAGCTTTTATTGTGAATTCCTGGACATTTTGGATGGGCTATCTTACATCTCCACATTGGCCTGTTGTTTTCCTGAGGGCTTCTCCACCCCGAATGACTCACTGTTTTCCACAGTTTCAATCCATTTCAGTGAAAGACTCGTTCCACAAACAAAAGAGCCCAAAGAGATTTCCAATACTGGAAAACTTGGAACCGCTTTATCTGAAGAGCACCAGGATGGACCGGCAAAACGTTCTAGGTATGAGAACTCCTGCTTTAGCGAACAATGTCAAATTGGTATGACACATGCAACTCCATTGTGATAGGCATCATGTCAAGCTTATTACAGTGTTATTGTGGCAATGTGCAAGCCAACCTCCAGTAATGTGTTACTGAATGATGAAAGAAGAGGGACACACATGGTTGTCGAAATGTTGTGAATTCTGGTGCAGGGAATAAATCACTCAGGAGCAGCATTATGTACAGCACTGATTTTAGAACGTTTTGCATGCGCCTTACTCAAAACGACGCCCTTCATTCAACTGTCACTAATAGTTATGAAGTACTTTGCATTTGATGATAAAAGGCAAAACACACTAACTATTAATTATTGGTTGATCTGAAGTAAAAACTGACGGACTCAAATGTTTGACTGCTAAATAGTAAGTTCAGAAGCAGACGGTCTTTCCAAGATGGCACCCAGACTATTGTTCAGATGAATGTGTCAGAAACTGTTCCCCTGTGGCTCACAGGAGCAGGAAGTACTGAACCACAGACTAAACAGAACAGATGACAAAGGATGGAAACAAACACCCACTAACCAACTAGGTTGTCAGGATACCAGCATTGTGATACTCAGAAATATCATGGCATTAAAACAAAACATGAAGCACACTTCATTTATTGAGTGTCACATTTTCTTATTTGCCAAGCTATTAAGGACTAAAGCGATTGGACTGCTTTTATGTTTTTCTTTCTTTGCCATGGAAAATAAAAGTTTCATAATTTTGTGATACTGGTATCGTGACAACCCTATAATCAACAAACTCCAATTCAATGCTACTACTGTTTCGCCAACCAACGTCATATTATCAGTGTCTCCCAAGCATGAAAATACATGTAGGCTATTGTTTGTCCATAGTAAAGGCTCGACACAAACTCCCTGAGAACCTAAAAAGACACGTTAGAAAGTTCTCAGGGGAACGAGCCGATATGTTTACTTCACAACAACTCCTTTGTGATGCATACAGACTAACGCCAGATCCAGGCAGTATTAATGAAAGCTGTTTTATAAGCAATTATTTTAGCCAAACTGCCACATGGATGAATTACACCCCTTTGTTCTCAAGCAACAGAAATAAATGTCATTGGACCGCATTGCTAAACGACGTTGTTGTTATCTAACATCCATTAATTTGTTTGCACAGCTTTGCTTCTACAGTGGCAATCCCGTTTGGAAACGTTGATGTGATGCATCTCTCTCATTTAGAGCGTACTCATATAGGGGTGTCTGTGTACACTGTCAACTCTTAGATTGCTGACATGGTCAATGTTGATGTTATTTTGTGTACTGTAGACTTATCTCCACTTGCAGGTACTTGCAGCTGCCCACCTTTAGACTACATGTCAAAAAAGTGTTTACATAACTACAGTACACAGCTGGACAGGTAGGATTACACTTACACACTTACCAGAAAAGCATAATATGTATGGTGTTTGAGCTAGTACATAAAGATAAATGTATTGATTGAAATGGCAATCAATAGCCTTTGCTGAACTCAATTACAAACTGCAGTTGTAATTGAACAATTTACGGTTGAGCTACAATGTTTTGTGGCGGTTATGCCTGCCTAAAACAAGTAATGGATAGCATAGGCCTACCTAAACCCCATTCTGATGATTGTACTATTGTCTTATGAGACTGACACTAGGCTACATTTGAAAATGACTCTTTTACTGGGTTAAAACTATCTTATTTCCTACTGATATGACTGATATGAGGGGACACGCTTCAGTTGATAACTTAATTGTAAATGTGTAATATTGACCAGTCCTGTTCAGATTACAAAAAGTCAGTGAATGAAATACCTCACTGAACAAACATACCAAACATCATCATTTAAATCAAGGCCTATCTGTAAGTGTGCTGTGCTCTAGTGTGCTCTAAATGGTTCAACAATAATCTCAAATCTCAATGTGAAGACTAATTAATTAATGAAGTTTCTCAAACATCATAGAGAAATACTTTGTAAAACAACCACGTGTCAATTAAGACAGTAATGTAAGCTAGTCTACAGTAGCCTCCCAAATAGTTAATAGCGGTTACTTGTTTTAGGTTTACAAATCATGCAAATGTTTGTTCTAACAGGTTTTAACCACATTGAGGTAAAAATGCAACACGTATTTCTGATGTAACCAAACCAAAGTGTCATTCATTTGTGGCCTATCCCATTGTTTCTAAATACAACAACTAGCCAGCTCGATTCAACCTACATTTGAACAAGTATGTTGCATTCCAACTACAAAAACAGAGCTTGCATTCTGCAAAAGCCAAACCAGGGACCGTGATATCATAGCTCAACTCCTGGTGGTTTCCTGCACAGCAGAGAGAGAACTAGTGTGCTATAGCAAATAAGACCCTCCTGGTTTTCAAATGAACAGTTGTCGTTTTATATCAATCTATATTCAGGAGTTTTGCCATGTCCCACAGCCTTACAAGCGTAAACTAGCCTATAAACTAACTGTATATGACAATGTTATTGTAACTCTGAACTTACAGTCAATAACTTGTGCCATACCAAATACAAGATGCCGACAAAAGCAAAAACAATACCACTAATTGAAGCAACCATTGTGGGCTTTGTGCGTTTTAATGGGTCAAAACGTCAACCTGCAAGTCCAACACGGCATGTCCCGGGAATAAATCGTGATACGCTGTTATAGTGGGTGAAAGGACTATTCCCGGTTCCTTCCATTGGTTTCGATAAAGCCGGTCTTACCTGCGAGACGTCATAGCAGTCTTGGAAAGCTGTCGTTGAATGAGAAGGGAAAGTCAAATAAAGCAAGCCTTCCCTTTAGGGCTTCGCGGTGTCGCTGTTGGCGAGCATGCACTGGGGAGAGCGTTTGTAGAACAAGGTTCAACTCCAAAGACAATATCCCCGGATAACCCGCCTCCAAAGCCCACAGTCAGGGATACTCATTCTACTAAGGGTCGGTAGGGCTTACACAAAGACTGAAGTGTGTCGTTAAAAATATATATATATACTGTGTCCATAATATCCACTTGGTTCATGTCAGATCGCTTACAGGTGGAATAGCAGAACAATGAAGAACAGACTGAAGGCGCGTGGGCTTGTGTCTGGTGCATGCGTGTAGAGGCCTATTGCCTATCAAACATTTGTCTGTATTATATCATCTAATTCAATATTATATAGCCTCTAAAACCAAAAGGGGAGGGCAAGCAAATTAAAGACAATTTTATATAATCTCAATCATGACCTACTTATCACTAGATGGGACCTCACATCATATTAGTGCAGTCCATGAGAAGGTAACTAGTTGAAATAACATTCTGTATCCTAAATGCTGCCAATTTTCGTATTTAAATGCATGATTACACAAGTCTTGATAAGAAAATAGCCCTCCACGAACTCCCTTTCGAGTTATTAATAGCAACAATGCAAGGATAATGGCAAACCTATTTAAATCTTCTGCCTGCCTCTGTCCACTTCATCTTACAATGGCATGAAGGCAAGTTGTAGGTTGCAGAGAGAGAGAGGGAGAGAAGCACAGAAACAGAGGGAGACAAAATAAGATAGACAGATGTAGAGAGAGAAAGGAGAAAGGGGAGAAGGGGGAAGAGGCCAAGAGAGAGGCCAAGGAAAATCACAGGGGTGAGAGAGTTGAATGTTTACTGTTCATTTTTATTGTTTATTTCACTTTTGTTTATTATCTACTTCACTTGCTTTGGCAATGTTAACACATGTTTCCCATGCCAATAAAGCTCCTTGAATTGAATTGGATTGAGAGGCAGGGGGAGGGAGATACTGTAGAAATGGAGAAAGAGAGAGAGAGAGTTCACAAACACAAACAGACACCACAGAGCCCCAGGACAGCAACACAATTAGACCCAACCAAATCATGAGAAAAACAAAAAGATAATTACTTGACATATTGGAAAGAATTAACAAAAAACGGAGCAAACTAGAATGCTATTTGGCCATAAACAGAGAGTACACAGTGGCAGGATACCTGACCACTGTGACTGACCCAAAGTTAAGGAAAGCTCTAACTATGTACAGACTCAGTGAGCATAGCCTTGCTATTGAGAAAGGCCAATGTAGGCAGACCTGGCTCTCAAGAGAAGACAGGCTATGTGCACACAGCCCACAAAATGAGGTGGAAACTGAGCTGCACTTCCTAACCTCCTGCCAAATGTATGACCATATTAGAGACACATATTTCCCTCTGATTACACAGATCCACAAAGAATTCGAAAACAAACCTGATTTTGACAAACTCCCATATCTACTGGGTGAAATACCACAGTGTGCCATCACAGCAGCAAGATGTAGGGCAACCAGCAGCAAGAAAAGGGCAACCAGTGAAGAACAAACACCATTGTAAATACAACCCATATTTAAGTTTATTTATTTTCCCTTTTGTAATTTAATCACTTGCACATATCGTTACACTCTATACATACATAATGACATTTGTAAGGTAATTTTTCTTTTGGAACTTTTATGAGTGTAATGTCTACTGTTAATATTTATTGTTTATTTCACTTTTGTATATTATCCTCTTCACTTGCTTTGGCAATGTTAACATATGTTTCCCATGCCAATAAAGCCCCTTGAATTGAATTGAATTGAGCGAGAGAGAGAGTGCTCCTCAGTCAGAGCTTCCATGGCTGCAGCAGCATTGACGTCACCAGGCTGTGTGGTTATCAACAGAGGTTAATCTGCTGGGGAATGGGGTTATGCAATTGTCTGAAGCCACAGGGCTTTCTCTCATCTATGGATTTCCTTTGCACTGATACAGTGGGGAGAACAAGTATTTGATACACTGCCGATTTTTCAGGTTTTCCTACTTTCAAAGCATGTAGAGGTCTGTATTTTTTATCATAGGTACACTTCAACAAAAATCCAGAAAATCACATTGTATGATTTTAAAGTAATTAATTTGCATTTTATTGAATGACATAAGTATTGCAGTATCATTGCAGTATCCATAATCAATAATTAATAAGTGTATTTATTTGACAAGAATGCACCTAGTCAATCACATCAAAAACCTGAATTCCAATAAATTACATTGTTTTAAAGAAATCGAAATAATAAACAACGCATACATATGCCTTTTATACTATACATAACATAAAGACATCTGACTTGAAGTATTAATCAATGCCACAAACCTCGAACATCGAAGAGCACCATATTAATTATTATCACTATCTGAGAACAAACATATTCTTCTGCTTTTCCATTTTAGGAATTAGACCAGCTATCACGACTTCCGCCAAAGTCGGTCCCTCTCCTTGTTCGGGCGGCGTTCGGAGGTCTTCTAGCCATCGCCGCTCCACCTTTCATTTTCCATTTGTTTTGTCTTTTTTTCCTGCACACCTGGTTTACGTCTCCTCATAATTACTATGTGTATTTAGCCCTCTGTTCCCTCCATGTCTGTGTGGGGTATTGTTTATTTGTCGAGGTTGGCACGCTTCCGGCTGGTTAGCTCCAGGTTTTATGTATACCTGTGTTTTGTGGCAGCCGGTACTTTGTTCTTTGTTTGTGGTACTTTGTGCTGCCTTACTTGTTTTGGGCATTTGGTTTTGGTGACGCTGTTGCATTCTGGTCTTACTATTTGCCTCAGTAAAGTGCTTTGTGTTCACTCATCTCTGCTCTCCTGCGCTGGATTTCCATGTACCAGCTACACCCACCGTTGACACCAGCACAAATAACACAAAATGTAAAACGTCATATTGTGATTTTGGGTGAGTGAGTTACAAATTGAGAAACAACTGGATGCGTAAGGTAGGTTTAATATAAAATATTACAGTGGCTTGCGAAAGTATTCACCACCCTTGTCATTTTTCCTTTTTTGTTGACTTACAACATAGAATTAAAATAGATTTCTGGGGGGGGTTGTATCATTTGATTTACACAACATTCGATTTACACAACAATTTCCATTTGTTTTGTCTTTGTTTTACACACCTGATTTCAATTCCCCAATTACATGTTCATTATATAACCCTCTGTTTTCCCCCATGGTTTTTGTGTGTGTTTGTTTTATGTATTTCGGTCCTTTTGTATGGGATTGGTATTACTACATGTATTTGGTAATTTTGAGGAAAGTTACTTTTATAACTCATGTTTGCTGTCCTGCGCCTGACTCCTCTGCACCAGCTACACACAGACTTTTACACCCCCCAAAGTAAATACTTTGTAGAACCACCTTTTGCAGCAATTACAGCTGCAAGTCTCTTGGGGTATGTCTCTATAAGCTTGGCACATCTAGCTACTGGAATTTTTGCCCATTCTTCAAGGCAAAACTGCTCCAGCTCCTTCAAGTTGGATGGGTTCCGCTGGTGTACAGCAATCTTTAAGTCATACCACAGATTCTCAATTGGATTGAGGTCTGGGCTTTGACTAGGCCATTCTAAGACATTTAAATGTTTCCCCTTAAACCACTTAAGTGTTGCTTTAGCATTATGATTAGGGTCATTGTTCTGCTGGAAGGTGAACCTCCGTCCCAGTCTCAAATCTCTTGAAGACTGAAACAGATTCTCCTCAAGAATTTCCCTGTATTTAGCGCCATCCACCATTCCTTCAATTCCGCCATCCTTGGTCTCTTTGTTGCCTCTCTAATTAATGCCCTCCTTGCCTGGTCTGTGAGTTTTGGTGGGCGGCCCTCACTTGGCAGGTTTGTGTGTGGTGCCGTATTCTTTCTATTTTGTGGAATAATGGATTTAATGGTGCACCGTGGGATGTTCAACGTTTTGGATATTTTTTTATAACCCAACCCTGATCTGTACTTCTCCCCAACTTTGTCCCTGACCTGTTTGGAGAGCTCCTTGGTCTTCTTAGTGCCGCTTGCTTGGTGGTGCGCCTTGCTTAGTGGTGTTGCAGACTCTGGGGCTTTTCAGAACAGGCGTATATATACTGAGATCATGTGACAGATCATGTGACACTGATATTGCACACAGGTGGACTTTTTTTAAACTAATTATGTGGCTTCTGACTTCATAGGGGCTTCATAGCAAACGGGTTGAATACATATGCACACACCACTTTTCCGTTTAATATTTTTATTTTTTATTTATTGAAACAAGTTATTTTTTAAATTTCTCTTCACCAATATGAACTGTTTTGTGTATGTTTGTTACATGAAATCCAAATAAAAATCCATTCAAATTGCAGGTTTTAATGCAACAAAATAGGGAAAATGCCAAGGGGGATGAATACTTTTGCAAGGCACTGTAGGTTAACTCCAGCAGAATTAGAAACACATTTAACAGACTCAAAAACAGGCTGACATGCCTACGAGAGAACAGTCTATGACTTGGGTGACTGGAATCTTTGACAATTTGACACCGCCTAGTATATAGGTCCTGGATGTCAGGAAGCTTGGCCCCAGTGATGTACTGGGCCGTACGCAGTACCCTCTGTAGCGCCTTACGGTCAGATGCCGAGCAGTTGCCATATCAAGCAGTGATGCAACCGGTCAGGGTGCTCTCGATGGTGCAGCTGTAGAAATGGGGGGACCCATGCCAAATCTTTTCAGTCTCCTGAGGGGGAAAGATGTTGTTGTGCCCTCTTGACAACTCTCTTGGTGTGTTTGGACCATGATAGTTCGTTGGTGATGTGGACACCAAGGAATTTGAAACTCTCGACCCGCTCCACTTCAGCCCTGTTGATGTGAATGGGGGCCTGTTCGGCCCTCCTTTTCTTGAAGTCAACGATCAGCTTCTTTGTCTTGCTCACATTGAGGGAGAGGTTGTTATCCTGGCACCACACTGCCAGGTCTTTGACTTCCTCCTTATAGGCTGTCTCATTGTTGTCGGTGATCAGGATGTTGTGTCGTCAACAAACTTAATGATGGTGTTGGAGTCGTGTTTGGCCACGCAGTTGTAGGTGAACAGGGAGTACAGGAGAGGACTAAGCTCACACCCTTGAGGGGCCCCCGTGTTGAGGATCAGCTCCACTGCAGGAGCCTCGGTCTGGCTCGGACGCCATGGTGCCAGGACTGGCTGGTACCCCAACACACACTGAAAGGGGGACACGTTAGTAGAGGAGTGGCGTAGTGAGTTCTGGTCCATTTCAGCCCAGAGGATGTATCTCGCCCACTCCCCTGGCCGATCCTGGCAATACGACCGCAGAAACCTACCCACCTCCTGGTTCACTCTCTCCACCTGCCCATTACTCTCGGGGTGATAACCGGAGGCCAGGCTGACCGAGACCCCCAGACACTCCATGAACATCCTACATACTCGGGACGTGAACTGGGGACCCGATCAGAAACGATGTCCTCCGGCACCCCGTAGTGCCGGAAGACGTGGGTGAAGACGCGGGTGACTGCCTCCGCAGTCTGTAGGGCTGTAGGGATACCGGGCAACGGGAGGAGACGGCAGGACTTAGAGAACCGATCCATAATCGCCAGAACCGTGGTGTTTCCCTGAGACGGGGGAAGATCGGTCAGGAAATCTATGGATAGATGAGACCATGGCCATTGTGGAACGGGGAGGGGTTGTAACTTCCCTCTAGGAAGGTGCCTAGGAGCCTTACTCTGGGCGCATACCGAACAGGAGGAGACATAAACCTTAACATCCCTAGTCAAGGTGGGCCACCAATACCTCCCCCGAAGGCTCCCCACTGTCCTCGCCACCCCAGGGTGACCAGAGGAGAATAGGACGTGAGCCCACCGAATCAGTTGGTCCCGGACACCAAGCGGCACGTACTTTCGCCCCGCCAGACACTGAGGAGGCGCGGGTTCCGCCCGTAACGCCCGCTCGATGTCCGAGTCCACCTCCCATACCACTGGTGCTATCAGCCTCGAGGCGGGAAGGATGGGAGTAGGTTCGGTGGACCTATCCTCCGTGTCGTAAAGGCGGGACAGTGCATCAGCCTTCACGTTCTGGGAGCCCGGTCTATAATATAATGTAAACCGGAACCGGGTGAAGAACATGGCCCACCTTGCCTGACGTGGGTTCAATCTCCTAGCTGCCCGAATATACTCCAGATTCTGGTGGTCGGTCCAGATGAGAAAGGGGTGCTTAGCCCCCTCAAGCTAGTGTCTCCACACCTTCAGAGCCCTGACCACCGCTAGCAACTCCCGGTCCCCCACATCATAGTTACGCTCCGCTGGGCTGAGCTTCCTTGAGAAGAAAGCGCAAGGGCGGAGTTTTGGTGGCGTACCCGAGCGCTGTGATAGCAGCACGGCACCCACCCCACCCACCCCAGCCTGGGAGCCGCTACCTGGCCAAATCCCCGGATAAACCTCCGGTAGTAGTTGGCAAAACCCCGCCAAATGTACCTCTGTCCCAGAGACTCCGTGACATATGTCTCCATAGCCAACGTCTCCTCTTGGGACAATGGGTACACGTGACTCTTGGGAAGCGCAGCGTTTACCTGGAGATCTATCGTACAATCCCTTCCCGGTCGCTGAGGTGGTAATTTAGTCACTTTCTTTTTACTTAAAGCGATTGCCAAATCGGCATGCTCGGGGGGAATGCACACCGTGGAACCCTGGTCTGGACTTTCCACCGACGTGGCACCGATGGAAACTCCCAGACACCTTCCAGAACACTCCTCTGACCCCTGGAGAACCCCCTGTTTCCACAAAATTTTAGGATTGTGCCGGGCCAGCCAGGGAATCCCTAGCACCACTGGAAAAAAAAAAAAAAAAAAAAGTTAAGGAAACAAGTCAAGACAAACATGTGGCCAGCAGGGGGTTCTGGGTGAGTTTGGTGCTGACTCACCTGGGGTGATCGGGAAGTATTCCCCCTGCCATCTCTACTCCCAGACGGACCCCCGCCAGCACCGATCGGCCGTGTGTCCTCTCCGACCACAGCTGGTGCAGGGTGGGCCTCCGCCTCCGGTACCTCTCGGCACAGCCCCACCAACTCCATCGGAATGGGAGCGGAGGGGCTGAGTGGTGGAACACACAGGACCCTCTCCGAACGCCCGCGGGTTACCCTAACCCTAACCCAGCAGATTGTCCAGTCGGATGGACATATCAATCAGCTCATCATGGGAAAGAGCAGTGTCCCGACACGCTAGCTCCCTGCGAACGTCCTCCCGGAGACTACACCGGTAGTGGTCAATAAGGGCCCTGTCGTTCCACCCAGATCCTGCTGCCAAGGTCCGGAACTCCAGCGCGTAATCCTGGAGACTCCCCTTCTCCTGCCTGAGATGATATAGTCGTTCTCCACTATAACAGCACTATACACTAACATACAGCAGCACGCTCGTCTCTAACCAACAACAGGTGCTATCAATAAACATATAAGGAGGGGGAGGAAAGAAACCAGTGGCAGCTAGTAGACCAGCGACGACGACCGCCGAGCGCAATCCAAATGGGAAGGGGAGCCACCTTCGGTCAGACTCGTGACAGAAGCAGTATAGGGAAAATAGGTGAAGGTAGGTTGTGTTTATAGAGGTAAGATGCAGAAGTGTCCGAAGTTGAGGGAGCATGAGATGTAAAAGGAAAAGTGTGGAATAAGGGGCAGCTTATAAACATAAAATAGGGTGCTGGAGTGCTTCTGCACCCCTTATATGCTGTTGTCACAAATATCCGGCCCATGTCCAGTCATACTCGGGGCCTCAGCGTGTGTCCCTCGACGGCATTCAAATCGTGGTGATCGAGTGTCTGTGAATCACAACGTTAAAGACGATGAGTGATCACAGCATTTCCACAGATTGAACCATACATAATACAACTTAATCATTGAGGTCAGCATTTTGTTGATAACATGGTGGTTTACGTGTGTGAATGATGGAAGAATCTTATCCCAGCTGTAGGTCCATTTGAGTGTGTGTGGTCACTGTACATCAACCAGTACTGGGACCGTTGGAGACTTGGGATGTTTGCTCTCAAAGTGCTGTTTGAATGTCTTTGGGTCTGCGTCTATAAAGGTCAAGTACAAAATGGAGGAAGTTCATCTGTGGCTTAGATTGAATAAAAAAAATGACACAAATGATGAACAAAGCAATGCAACCTTCTACACACTCCAGCACCCCATTTTATGTTCTACACATACGAAAGACTATACCACAAAGGCCAGTACAATAGCTTACAAATGGAAAGGAACCTAATGGCACATACAGTACCAACCAATACTACACACCCGACAGACAAGGCAGGTGTGGACCAGCGCTGCCTTGGCTGCAGTCTTCTGGTCCGCACCTGCTCTGTTCTTCTTAGCAGCCTTTGCATCAGTCAACAAGTTCAACTTCAACTTGAGAGTGGAGCATGCGGTATGTATACCATTGTGCAGAATTACTTAAAATAGTGGACAGCACCAGATCTGAATGGCAGGAGACAGTATTAGCTTTTTGTTCCAACCCAGATCATACCTGATTACAAACCGTAGCCTATCGCCGTAATTTGTTATGTTGATTATGGTCAATGTTATGGTCAATGGATTATGTTGATCAGGTGTTAGAGCTGGGCTGGGACAAAACCTTTCACGGACTCCTGCTCGTCAGGACTTCCTGCCAAACAAACCAAAGCATGAGAAAAGTCTTCCAGGTTGCAACTGTTTATCTAGTTGAGAGGTGATAAGACTCAGGCACACCCATTGGTTCTGGAATAGAGAAGGTGCAAATAAGGTTTGCAATTTGGCATCAATAATATGACAGTAATTCTAACTCAAAAAACAAACGTGAATACCAACTAATTTCAAACCCACCGTAGCATGTAGGACTAAATAAGGTTTCATAACCTTGCCTACTAGGGCTGGGAATTTCCAGGGATCTCAGGATACGATATTATCAAGATACTTAGATAGCGATATGATATGTAAAGTGACAAGAACAAGTATTTCAACCCTTTGGAATTACCTGGACTTCTGCATAAACTTGTCAAAACATTTGATCTGATCTTCATCTAAGTCTTCTTCATCTAAGTCACAACAATACAGTCTGCTTAAACTAATAACACAAACAATTATATGTTTTCATATCTTTATTGAACACACGTGTAAACATTCACAGTGCAGGGTGGGAAAAGTATGTGAACCCTTGGTTTTAATAACTGGTTGACCCTCCTTTGGCAGCAATAACCTCAACCAAACATGTTCTGTAGTTGTGGATCAGACCTACACAATGTTCAGGAGGAATTTTGGACCATTCCTCTTTACAATTTGCCTTCAGCAATATTCTTGGGATGTTTGGTGTGAACCGCTCTCTTGAGGTCAGGCATCACAATTGCGTTGAGGTCAGGACTCTGACTGGGCCACTCCAGAAGGCGTATTTCCTTCTGTTGAAGCCATTCTGTTGTTGATTTACTTCTGTGTTTTGGGTCATTGTCCTGTTGCCTCACCCAACTTCTGTTGATCTTCAATTGGTGTGCTGTGCCTTTTTTTCTCCACACATAGTGTTGTCTGTTCCTTCCTTCCAAACAACTCAACTTTAGTTTCATCGGTCCACAGAATATTTTGCCCGTAGCTCTGTGGAACATCCAGATGCTCTTTTGCGAACTTCAGACGTACACTGTGCTCTTGCAGTCATCTTTGCAGGACAGCCACTCCTAGGGACAGTAGCAACAGTGCTGAACTTTCTCCATTTATAGACAATTTGTCTTACCATGTACTGATGAACATCAAGGCTTTTAGAGATACTTTGCAACCCTTTTCAGCTTTATGCAAGTCAACAATTCTTAATCTTGGGTCTTCTGAGATCTATTTTGTTCGAGGCATGGTTCACATCAGGCAATACTTATTGTAAATAGCAAACTCAAATTTTGTGAGTGTTTTTTATAGGGCAGGGCAGCTCTAACCAACATCTCTAAGCTCGTCTCAATGATTGGACTCCAGGTTAGCTGACTGACAATTATCTTTTGGATAAGTCATGAGGGGTTCACATACTTTTTCCAAACTACACTGTGAATGTTGAAATTATGTATTCAATATATACAAGAAAAATACTATACTTTGTGTGTTATTATTTTAAGCACACTGTGTTTGTCTATTCTTGTGACTTAGATGAAGATCAGATCTAACTTTATGACCAATTTATGCAGAAATTCAGATAATTCCAAAGGGTTCACATACTTTTTCTTACCACTGTATTGTGATTCTCACTAACCTTTTTTTCAAATTTGTATTTATATATATTGATTCGATGTAATTGTTTTACCCCTTTTTCTCACCAATTTTGTGATGGCCAATTGGTAGTTACAGTCTTGTCCCATCGCTGCAACTCCCATACGGACTCGGGAGAGACGAAGTTCGAGAGCCGTGCATTATCCAAAACACTACCCCGCCAAGCCGCATTGCTTCTTGACACAATGCTCGCTTAGCCCAGAAGCAAGACGCTCCAATGTGTTGGAAGAAACACTGTTCACCTGGCAACCATGTCAGTGTGGATTGTGCCCAGCCCGCCACAGGAGTTGCTTGAGCGCAATGGGAGAAGAACAACCCGGCCAGCCTAACCCTCCCCTAACTCAGATGACTCTGGGCCAATTGTGCGCCTCGTCATGGGTCTCCCGGTCGCAGCCGGATGCCACACAGCCTGGGATCGAACCAGGATCTGTAGTGACGCAGCTAGGACTGCGATGCAGTACCGTAGACTGCTGCGCCACTCGGGAGGCCTGATTCTCACAATTCTATATGTATTGCGATTCGATACTGTGATTTTATTGCGGTTTGACATTCCAAGCATATTGCTCAGTACTTGTCTGCTGCAGAGAGACAAGAGAGAACATGAGAAAAGGAGTTCTGATCAGTCAGGGAAATAAGTTTTAAAAACACGTTGGCTCACTATTTCTTAGTTTTTATTTTAAAAATTACAAATCGATACTTGGAGTCTAAGTATTGATATAATATCATCCACAATAATATTGTGATGTATCTGTATTGATTGTATTTTTCCTGCATCAATATTGCCTGCTAGCTCTACTAATGATCTGCTGTAAAGAGGGTAACAGCAAACACAGTAAAGTAAATAATACTAGGGTAGCTACTGTACAAGTTAAGTAGTACTTGAAGTAGGCGACCCACCCCTCATCCACAGATACAAACACTATCAAGGATGCCTAGTTCACCATCTAAATTATCAAACGAGTTAACTAGCAAGCTGCCTTGTTGGTTTCTAAATGCCAAAGAAAGCTAAACTAATTTTTTCATGCATTTAAATGGCTAGACAGACAGCTAATGTAGCTAATGTTTTACGGGTATTATAGCTCATACTGTGGTACTCTATACCGCACCAGTAACACAACACAGTGGGAATTCTGTTGAATTCAAATGTAATAGATATGTCATTGCTCTTTTAGGGAATTCTAGGGACGGGTCTTAAAGCCAAAATAGATAACTTGAGAGCCATGGAGAAAGGTTTGTTACATTTTCACTTAACAGAATATTCTCGGAGGACCTGAGCCCTAGGACCATGCCTCAGGACGACCTGGCCTGATAACTCCTTGCTGTCCCCAGTCCACCTGGCCGTGCTGCTGCTCCAGTTTCAACTGTTCTGCCTCTGGCTGTGGAACCCTGACCTGTTCTCCGGACGTGCTGTTTTCAACTCTCTAGAGACAGCAGGAGCGGTAGAGATACTCTGAATGATCGGCTATCAAAAGCCAACTGACATTTACTTCTGAGGTGCTTACCTGTTGCACCCTCGACAACCACTGTGAATATTATTATTTGACCCTGCTGGTCATCTACGAAAATTTGAACATCTTGGCCATGTTCTGTTATAATCTCCACGTGACACAGCCAGAAGAGGACTGGCCACCCCTCATAGCCTGGTTCCTCTCTAGGTTTCTTCCTAGGTTCTGGCCTTTCTAGGGAGTTTTTCCTAGCCACCGTGCTTCTACACCTGCATTGCTTGCTGTTTGGGGTTTTAGGCTGGGTTTCTGTACAGCACTTTGAGATATCAGCTGATGTACGAAGGGCTTTATAAATAAACTTGATTTGAATATGCCGTGGACATGTTTGAGGTTGAGTTTACTAACAGAATGTTGAGAATGTATAGAGAGGACACTGTTGTGCAGACCAAGGCTGGGTCCAAATACTTTGAAATGGTTTCCTTCACCCATTTCCACTGTCCTTCCCTCACTCATAGTTAAACTGATAGATCCACTAAAATGGACTACAATGGAATGAGCAGATTTATGTGACATGCTATGTGACATCCAGGTTGCCATTGACAGAAAGGTGTGTGGTGGCGGAGAACGAGAGGTGCAAGACAGACAAATGATTCATCCAGATCCAGACCATTAGTTGGTGTAATGGGATACTTTAAATGAATTAGGAAACGTAAGGCGTTTCACACTACTGAGCCGAGCCGAGCCAAACCAAGCTGCTTTAAGCTGGCCTGGTTAAGCGTCCGCCCTAGTTGCTGGAACCATTACAATCATGCTCTGTTTGGTTTGGGTAAACAGTCGGCAGTCGGCATGATAAAAGAGCCCATGGGATGGGGTGACTGTGTATGCTGACTGTAGCTCAATGTTCATCAGCATAGAACGGTCCCATAGAACCAGGCCAAGACCTCTCTCCTCTCTCTCTGTCCCGATGTGATTGGTTCCAGGCTGATATTTTCACCCTGAGACTCAAGAGTCCTCTGGTCCAAAATAAAGTCCCAGAAAAAGAAACAAAAGGGACTCACATAGAGTCTGATAGCAGGACAGTCCTTGTTACCGACAGAAAATAGAGCCTTTATTGCAGCCAACCCCGGCCCAGCTAGAAACCCCCCAGCTAGAACCCCCCACAAAGAGAAAAGATCCCTCTTATCCGAGCTCGGATCATTTCATCATTACTTCACGTTGGACCGCAGAAATCAAACACAGTCAGTTTTTATTTGTGCAGTTATGTCATGAGAAAGGCTCATGGATGAAATTGCTTTTCCCCCCACACATCTCCAGGCTCGCCGCCTCTCTTCTGCTGCTCAAGATATCTACTGAAGGCCCGGCATTGTTGCATAATTCATAAATCTCCTTTGACCTATGTAAAAAAAAAACATTAATAATGTATTCCCTGTTAAAAATAACAAATCTTGAAATGTGCTTAGCTGGCTGGAGGCTTTACACTCTGATGCCAGTCCAAAATCCCACTTGAGTTGAACTCAGAATAATAATGAGATTGGCATTGCTGCCTGCCTGTCCATCTAATTTTCTCACCCCAAGCACATGTTGACATTCCAGCTTGACATTAGTCCTGAACTCAAAGTTATCTGTGGAGGTACTCGTATGTTGGATGTGTGCCCTACACGAGTTCTCATTAACCTATGACTTGAATTATAAAGGCCGCAGTTCATACTACACAGACAACTCCTAATTTATATTTATATAATTCAACCATCCAAGAGTAACTACATAAGATTTGTTAGGAGTCATTAACACTTTAATAAGCATGAGTAAAATATATGTTATTGACATACCGTGTACAGTAAGCGTCGATCAATGTTTAGGTAGTGCTTATGAAGCCGTTAAGTAATCCTAATGTTGTTTCGAACGGAAGGAGATGGATTCCACGGAGACAGGCGACAGAGTCAGGTCTGTTTGACATTTTATTTCATGGTGGTAGGAACAAAAGACAAAGGTAATAAAGTTAGTAATGGTCAGGTCATGCCACTCTTACTCGGTGCACTGCCCTTCAGGAGCGTCTCAATCAAACAGTAGTTTAGAGGCCAGTCGATAGGGGAATCCACTTGAAGACAAAGGAACAGAAAATAGATTCAAACAGTAAATAGTACATTTTCTGTAAAAGCCAGAGGCAGACATTTTTGAGGCTCTCTGATGACTTGCATGAGCATTATTATGAATTGAATTATTACATATTCATTTACACGATGGGGTTGATGAGGCTAGGATGCTGGCTAAAATAAGAGCACAGAACAGTATGGACAACGACTTTGTCAACCGGTGAGCCGTTGAACTGTTTTAAGGCAATTCATAGACAGTTTCAACTCCCCCGACATTAGATTGTGCCCGTCTTACTCTTGAGCCAGTGTCACTTCTGAGTGTCAATAACACAGGACACATTCCACAACTACTGGAATAGGTCCCATTCAACAGTAATACAACATAGAAATGCAGTGGTGTAGACCATACAAACGCACACACGGTTACTGGTCTTAGCTTTGGAAACTAGTCCTTGATTTGACTCAAAAGCCATATGCTTCAATGCTCTTCCCCTTCCCTTCCCTTCCCCATTGACATAAGAACATAATTATTGTGTGTAAGTGAACAGACAAGTCAGACTTCTTGGTTCCAGTGTATAGTACTAGAAACATAACCTCCACAGTTTTACACAATGCTAAATTTACACGTACAAAATGGCCGCCTTTGTTTCAGAAGGGGGAAATATGAAGTGAACAATATTGCCAAGTATCTTATGTATCAAAACAGAGTGGGTTTATGTCAGTTTTTGGATGTTACAGAATTCATCTTAATACAAACCCATGTATTAGTATGTTTATTTGCAATTGCAATTATGTTTGGGATTTTTCTTAAAATTTTGCCGCCCAATATCCCAACTTATCACATTATCCCCTTTCCAACAGCAAGAGATGGACCCCTTTATTTTAATGCAAGAGTATAAACCAGTTTTCATTTCAATATGAGAAACATTTTTTTACTCTGAAGTTTGAAAGATTGAAGAATTTCATTGATGACTGAACATTCCATGACTGAGCATTGAAGGGTCCCATTGACCACCTGGGTATGACATCTCTCCTCTTCCTGTATTTAGCCTTATCTTACAGCTCCTCCATCAGGCCAGATGTGGTAAAAACAACAACTTGTTCTGTTACACCATAAAAAAAAGGACCCAGCCAAATGAAATAGTTCTACAAGCTCAGTGAAATCAGGTGAGAGTAAAATAATCCACTTGACCGCTGACACGTTCGCCTCAGAAAAGGAAAAGATCTGGCGAAACTAAATCAACACCGCAGAAACTGCATGCAACTAGTGGTCATTGTTAGCTTTACTGATTGCAAAATAGAATATGCACAACACATGAGAAGCACAATACATGAGAAGAGAACCAATCTTACATATTCACAGTCTCAGGTATTTATATACTCTATATTTATTACATTTATTTATGTAAATTATTATTACATTTCTTGATTGATGGATGTTTTGAAATAATGATATGTAAGTTGTTCTGGAATGCAGGGCACTTTGTCTTTGTTCAAAAATGAGACTTAGACATTGGTTCAGAGCCAACTGAGAGTATTTGCGCTGTATGAGGAGTTTTGAAGAGTTTGATCAGGCGGTTTCTGAAACTCAGTCTTAACTAATATGGAATACACTTGTGTCCTATCAGGGGCAAGCAGAGGGTTCTATGAAACCAGAGTTGTGTTCATGAGGCACCAATAAGACAGGCTTGTTTTCGTTGCAAAATGTTGTAAAACATTTTGTAACAGTGTGCTCTAACGAACATGACACAGGTATCTGCAGTATGTCTACTGCATTTGCCTCACACGGGAATGTTTGTATGTAGAGTTAGGGTTATGTCTATAGGCTGTGTTGGGTGGTAGTGACTGATATGACACCAAGACGAGGCAATAATAGAGAGGACCAATGTGGTTCACCAGTGTTCAAGCAATGAGCGATATGAAGGTTTTGTTCGTGTTTGTTTGAAAATAACAAATACAATTAATACAACTTTCGCTTGTCTTGCGACGCCACACAAATGTACGCAAGGTATTTACACCGGCCTTTCAGGAGGGGGATAATGAATGAACGAAACATAACGAAACAAAATAAAAACTAATTTAAACAATGTATTATTTTTTTCCAATATAAAAAGCGATGATAATTATACAAAAATAGAACTTAATTACAGCATTAGACATGTAGTTTATGAAGGGGGTGGTTTAACCAGGCTATTTTTTGTCCTCAGAGGCGGAACAGTGTAATATTTTGGGGCTATTGAGTGCGTCCTCCACCAGGTGAAGCCCCATGCCGTCCACCACCACATTCTTTACACAGCCAACGAAGCCCGTGCTGTAGGCCTTAGGCAGCCTGCGGGCCACCATCAACTCCTCCAAGCCACCTGGAGACAGAACGAGAGAGAGAGAAGGGAAGAGAAAGAGGGCGATTTAGAACAGTGTCTGAGGTGCATGGACAGACATACAACACAAGCATGCACCCCAGCACTCCCACAGATTGAGGTCACATCCTTGCATCTCCCACAAAGCAGCATGTGTCCTGCCACAAAGGATAACTAACTGCTGTAAAGTACTGTGTGATGTTGACCCTGGCATTAGATGATGAGAAAGAGACATGTAGCTCTGGTGAACAGGAACGAACTGCATATCAAACAGGTGGTCCTTTCTGGAGGCCTGCTCGAGCAGTACAGTCACTAGAAATCTCCATTCACTCCAAGGGGAGCCCGTCTTCTGATAAATCACCTGGATTTATCTTTCTCTCGTTTTCTGTCTCTCATTCACTCCAAGGGGAGCCCATCTTTTGATAATTCACCTGGATTTATCTTTCTCTCGTTTTCTGTCTCTCATTCTCTCTCAAACACTTTCACACACTCTTTGTCTATATCTCTTTCCCTCTCAAAGACACTATTTTCCACTTATTTCCTCTCTCGTCCCTCTCCTGCTTTCGTCCCTGTTTCATCTGCTGCGCCGACTTGGCCTTTCCGTCAAGCTCTTTTCTCCTTCTCTCTGTCCCCTCTAATCGGATTGCGTGCCTCTGAATTGGGGATCGACAGGGCTAATTTTATGCGAGTAAAAGATTAATTAATGATGAGCAGTGAAAGAGAAGGATTTAAAAGCGAGGAGCTGCTTGATGTGAGGCCTACTGAAAGGATAATGTATTCTAGCAGTGGGGCGTGCTCGGCACCTGTTTGGAACCGCAGCGGTGTGTGGTGTGTCAGTGTGTGTGTGCGCGCGCGTGCATGTGTGTGTGTGAGAAAGAGAGGGATTATGTGTGTCCTTCCACCTGCTGGCTCTCCTAACTCAAAACACCCACACACACCTTCCCAACACCTTACACGACCAAATGCATTTCAAGGAAGAAAAAAAATCTACCAGCGCCATTTCCCCAGAATATTCAATCTATCAGCGTGTGCTACTTCAAAAGCCATTTCGCTGAGCGAAGTTCAGGTCAAATGGAACTCAAAAAGATAACAGGCAGACTTCTTTGGTCGTTTCAAATTCCAGAGAAAAGAAAACTTTTGAGTTTAGTCAGATTGCTTTTCACTTCTCAAATCAATACCGGAATAGAGTTGGACACTCTTTCCAGACCGTCATCTTACATTTATGACCAATTCTTTTCATGCCAGCGAGTTCTCTCACATCCACTGCAATGCATAGTGAGCGCATTCCTCATTTCTGGCACACATCTACCATTGTTACAGATGGAAATGTACTGTGTGTGTCGAATTTCAGGTTAACCCTATGTGTTGCTCAACAGTACCTCGGTCACTAGTCCATGTCCGTTACACTATCAGAGGGAAGTTAGACCTAGTATTATCAGCGTTTACTCACTTGTTGTTTTTAGAAACAGCATGTTAGTGTCTGACGGATTGGTATATGGAGGACTCATGACTGCATGGCCAGGCACGACTCCAACTCCATCATCATGTTTTCCGATGACACGACAGTGGCAGCATTGATCACCTGGTATGGCAACTGCTCGGCCTCCGACCGCAAGGCACTACAGAGGGTAGTGTGATTGGCCCAGTACATCACTGGGTCAATTAAGCTTCTTTCCATCCAGGACCTCTATACCAGGCGGTGTCAGAGGATGGCCCTAAAAATGTTCAAAGACTCCAGCCCTCTAGTCATAGAGTGTTCTCTCTGCTGCTGCATGGCAAGCGGTACCAGAGCACCGAGTCTAAGTCCAAAAGTCTTCTGAACAGCTTCTACCCCAAAGCCATAAGGCTCCTGAACAGCTAATCAAAGGGCTTCCCAGACGATTTGCATTGCCCCCTCTCTTTTATGCTGCTACTCTCTGTTTATCATCTATGCACAGTCACTTTAACTCTACCTACATGTACAAATTACCTCCATTACCTCGACTAACCGGTGCCCCCGCACATTGACTCTGTACTAGTACCCCCTGTATATAGTCTTGCTATTGTTATTTTACTGCTGCTGTGTAATTATTTGTTAATTTTATTTTTCTCTTTACAGTTGAAGTCAGAAGTTTACATACACGTTAGACAAATACATTTAATCTCAGTTTTTCACAATTCCTGACATTTAATTCTAGTAAAAAATCCCTGTCTTAGGTCAGTTAGGATCCCCACTTTATTTTAAGAATCTGAATTGTCAGAATAATAATAGAGAATGATTTATTTCAGCTTTTATTTCTTTCATCACATTCCCAGTGGGTCAGAAGTTTACATACACTCAATTAGTATTTGGTAGCATTGCCTTTAAATTGTTTAACCTGGGTCAAATGTTTCGCGTAGCCTTCCACAAGCTTCCCACAGTAATGTGGATGAATTTTGGCCCATCCCTCCTGACAGAGCTGGTGTAACTGAGTCAGGTTTGTAGGCCTCCTTGCTCGCACACTCTTTCAGTTCTGCCCACAAATGTTCTATAGGCTTGAGGTCAGGGCTTTGTGATGGTCGCTCCAGTACCTTGATTCTGTTGTCCTTCAGCTATTTGGAAGTATGCTTGGGGTCATTGTCCATTTGGAAGACCCATTTGCAACCAAGCTTTAAGTTCCTGACTGATGTCTTGAGATGTTGCTTCAATATATCCACATAATTTCCCTTCTTCATTATTTTGTGAAGTGCACCAGTCCCTCCTGCAGCAAAGCACCCCCACAACATGATGCTGCCACCCCTGTGCTTCATGGTTAGGATGGTGTTCTTCAACTTGCAAGCCTCCTCCTTTTTCCTCCAAACATAGCAATGGTCATTATGGCCAAACAGTTCTATTTTCGTTTCATCAGACCAGAGGACATTTCTCCAAAAAGTACAATCTTTGTCCCGATGTGCAGTTGCAAACCGTAGTCTGGCTTTTTTATGGCAGTTTTGGAGCAGTGGCTTCTTCCTTGCTGAGCGGCCTTTCAGGTTATGTTCATATAGGACTCGTTTTACTGTGGATATAGATACTTTTGTACCCGTTTCCTCCAGCATCTTCACAAGGTCCTTTGCTGTTCTGTGATTGATTCGCATTTTTCGCACCAAAGTACGTTAATCTCTAGGAGACAGAACGTGTCTCCTTCCTGAGTGGTATGACGGCTGTTTGGTCCCATGGTGTTTATACTTGCATACTATTGTTTGTACAGATGAACGTGGTACCTTCAGGCCTTTGGAAATTGCTCCCAAGGATGAACCAGACTCGTGGAGTTCTACTCGTGGAGGTCTTGGCTGATTTCTTTTGATTTTCCCATGATGTCAAGCAAAGAGGCACTGAGTTTGAAGGTAGGCCTTGAAATACATCCACAGGTACACCTCCAATTGACTCAAATGATGTCAATTAGCCTGTCAGAAGCTTCTAAAGCCATGACATCATTTTTTGGAATTTTCCAAGCTTTTTAAAGACAGTCAACTTAGTGTATGTAAACTTCTGACTCACTGGAATTGTGATACAGTGAATTATAAGTGAAATAATCTGTCTGTAAACAATTGTTGGAAAAATTACTTATGTCATGCACAAAGTAGGTGTCCTAACCGACTTGCCACAACTATAGTTTGTTAACAAGACATTTGTGGAATGGTTGAAAAACTATTTTTAATGACTCCAACCTAAGTGTATGTAAACTTCTGACTTCAACTGTATCTATTTTTTACTTCACTTTGTTTCCTTAAAACTGCATTGTTGGTTAAGAGCGCATGTGACAAATAAACATTTATTTGATTTGTCTGTCTGTCGTGTGTCTGCATGTGTGCATTCCCATCTGGGTGTGTGTATGTTTGTACACCTGTGTCTGCCTCTGTGTGTCTGTTTCACTGTGTGTTAAACCTAAGACCTGTTGCGGGCTTATTAGTCCACCTACCCAACCAGAGAGCTCCGTCTGTGTCCAGCTGAGTGGCTGTCAGGGGCGACGATCCCGTGACTGCTGCCTCGTTGCCCACCTGGAGAGATCCGTCCCTACGTGCTCTGAGAGAGGGGGAGGGGGCAGAAAGGGGGAAGGTAGAGGGAGAGGTGGGAGATAGGGAGAGAAAGAGGGAGTTGTTTACTGGCTTGTAGTAAAAATCAAGTCAGATGGCTATGTGCTTAGCAGGTGATTGAGCGAAAGGGGAGAGAGTGGATGCATCCGAAATGGCACCCTATTCCCTATATTTTGCACTACGTTTGACCAGAGCCTGTATGAGCAATCGCCAAAAGTAGTCCACTGTATAGGGAATAGGGTGCCATTTCAGACACAGACAGTCACCCAACAGTGTGTTGGAGGCATCGCTGTCATTCCCACGGAGCTGAAATGAGACCAACCTCCATGGATTTAAAGGTATGAAGTCTTCACTATGTGGTAGGATGATGCAGGTTTGGAGTATGCGATATGACAGAATGGGTTGAGATAACATTCATAACCCCACATTTAAATGCTGTGTCATGAAAGCTAACCCAAAGCTAGATTGTCGGTTTGCTTACAAGCTGAGTGAAATTGAAGGCAAATATGAAAACCACACACTCTGTATGCTGAACACTACGTTGAACATTTCATGACTTCCACTGTTCGGTCATTTTCTATCACTAATATAAACATTCACTTAGGGCTAAATCCTGACTTCCACCCAAGTCAAAGTTAGTCAAGTTGAAGTTAGGATTTCCGCTAAAGCAAAATCACAAATACAAGCTATCCTGTTTAATGTCCCGTTAGCCGTCGCCTTACCTGCTGGCCTTGATGCAGATCCAACTGTTAGTGTTGACGCGCACCGTCGAGCGAAGCACCACAGGCTTGGAGCCCAGGTCATAGGTCATCTGCACGCGGCCATCCACAATGGCCAGGGCGATATAGTCAGAGCGCTCCACGCCCTTGCCGCTCCACAGCACCAGGCCCTGTGTGGCCTCCGTCTTGATGCTCAGCTCAAATTTGTTCACCAGCAGGGCCTTCTCACTGCAGGGCAGGGGGAGGAGCTTTAGAATGACTTATATTATTGGAGAGCAGAGTAAGTGAGGTGATTGTGAACTATGAAGTAGTCAACGTTTGCATACTGGCTGTGTTGCTTGTACGTATGAACCCCAAAGAGGTGATTCAAGGTTGATAGTGACGGGATGCATTCTAAATGGTTACCAGGGATGGCTGTGTCCTAATACAATTCACTGGTTTCCTAATTCCTTGTCTTGCTTCCTTCATGACAACTGATCTGAAAGCACTTGAGTGGGTCATGTGAGAAACCTCTTAGCCAGCCCTGCTTATGAGGCAGAGAAAAGTCTCTCACTCACTCACTCACTCACTCACTCACACTCAGGTGGTGGTTGAGGCGGGATGCACTCACTCACAAGGATCTCAGTCTCTGAACTGCCAGTGCTACGGGGGAGTCACTCACTCACCTGGGCACGCTGCACTCACTCACAGCTCACTCACTCACTCACTCACTCACTCACTCACTCACTCACTCACACACTCACTCACTCACTCACTCACTCACTCACTCACTCACTCACTCACACTCGTTAGGTGGTGGTTGAGGCGGGATGCTGGGGGGTTCAGTGCTGTTTGATCTCAGTCTCTGAACTGCCAGTGCTACGGGGGAGTCAGGGAGCTGGGGAGAGGGGTGGAGACTGGGACATCCTGGGCCTTCCTATGGGGAGCGCTGCATGTCACTGCCACAGCTGTCGCTACTCTGTGAGTGGGCTGCTGCTCAGAGCCTAGCTGGTGTGGTGGTTTGCATACGCCCTCTCTCACACACACACACACACACACACACACACACACACACACACACACACACACACACACACACACACACACACACACACACATGCACACAGCTCCATTTGGTACAGACCTCAAACAAAAAGACTCCAGAAAGGAGGCTATTTTTAAACAGCTCCTTTATTCTCCATTGTTTCCTTCAAGAGATGGATATCAAGAGATTCATGTGTTTGTGTTGTGTGTGTCACTAATCGGGTTCGCTGTAATGTACTGTGAAGTCGACAAGGTACAACAACTTTTTGAAAAGGATCGTAATTTCTTTTTTTTTGACAAACAGGCAAAGCACACAGAACAGAGAGCACACAACACAACACAACACAGAACAGAGAGCACACAACACAACACAGAACAGAGAGCACACAACACAACACAACACAGAACAGAGAGCACACAAGACAGAACAGAGAGCACACAACACAACACAGAACAGAGAGCACACAACACAACACAGAACAGAGAGCACACACACAGAACAGAGAGCACACAACAGAACAGAGAGCACACAACACAACACAGAACAGAGAGCACACAACACAACACAGAACAGAGAGCACACAAACACAACACAGAACAGAGAGCACACAACACAACACAGAACAGAGAGCACACAACACAACACAGAACAGAGAGCACACAACACAACACAGAACAGAGAGCACACAACACAACACAGAACAGAGAGCACACAACACAACACAGAACAGAGAGCACACAACACAACACAGAACAGAGAGCACACAACACAACACAGAACAGAGAGCACACAACACAACACAGAACAGAGAGCACACAACACAACACAGAACAGAGAGCACACAACACAACACAGAACAGAGAGCACACAACACAACACAGAACAGAGAGCACACAACACAACACAGAACAGAGAGCACACAACACAACACAGAACAGAGAGCACACAACACAACACAGAACAGAGAGCACACAACACAGAACACAGAACAGAGAGCACACAACACAGAACAGAGAGCACACAACACACAGAACAGAGAGCACACAACACAACACAGAACAGAGAGCACACAACACAACACAGAACAGAGAGCACACAACACAACACAGAACAGAGAGCACACAACACAACACAGAACAGAGAGCACACAACACAACACAGAACAGAGAGCACACAACACAACACAGAACAGAGAGCACACAACACAGAACAGAGAGCACACAACACAACACAGAACAGAGAGCACACAACACAACACAGAACAGAGAGCACACAACACAACACAGAACAGAGAGCACACAACACAACACAGAACAGAGAGCACACAACACAACACAGAACAGAGAGCACACAAGACAACACAGAACAGAGCACACAACACAACACAGAACAGAGAGCACACAACACAACACAGAACAGAGCACACAACACAACACAGAACAGAGAGCACACAACACAACAGAACAGAGAGCACACAACACAACACAGAACAGAGAGCACACAACACAACACAGAACAGAGAGCACACAAGACAACACAGAACAGAGAGCACACAACACAGAACAGAGAGCACACAAGACAACACAGAACAGAGAGCACACAACACAACACAGAACAGAGAGCACACAACACAACACAGAGAGCAGCAGAGAGCACAACACAACACAGAACAGAGAGCACACACACAACACAGAACAGAGAGCACACAACACACAGAGAGAACACAACAAGAACAGACACAGACAACACAGAGAGAGCACACAACACAACACAGAACAGAGAGCACACAACACAACACAGAACAGAGAGCACACAACACAGAACAGAGAGCACACAACACAGAACAGAGAGCACACAACACAACACAGAACAGAGAGCACACAACACAGACACAGAACAGAGAGCACACAACACAACACAGAACAGAGAGCACAGAACAGACACAACACAGAACAGAGAGCACACAACACAACACAGAACAGAGAGCACACAACACAACACAGAACAGAGAGCACACAACACAACACAGAACAGAGAGCACACACAGACAACACAGAACAGAGCACACACGAACAGACACAACACAGAACAGAGAGCACACAAGACAACACAGAACAGAGCACACAACACAACACAGAACAGAGAGCACACAACACAACACAGAACAGAGAGCACACAAGACAACACAGAACAGAGAGCACACAACACAACACAGAACAGAGAGCACACAAGACAACACAGAGAGCACACAACACAACACAGAACAGAGAGCACACAAGACAACACAGAGAGCACACAACACAACACAGAACAGAGAGCACACAAGACAACACAGAACAGAGCACACAACACAACACAGAACAGAGAGCACACAAGACAACACAGAACAGCACACAACACAACACAGAACAGAGAGCACACAAGACAACACAGAACAGAGAGCACACAACACAACACAGAACAGAGAGCACACAAGACAGAACAGAGAGCACACAACACAACACAGAACAGAGAACACACAACACAACACAGAACAGAGAGCACACAACACAGAACAGAGAGCACACAAGACAACACAGAGAGCACACAACACAACACAGAACAGAGAGCACACAACACAACACAGAACAGAGAGCACACAACACAGAACAGAGAGCACACAACACAACACAGAACAGAGAGCACACAACACAACACAGAACAGAGAGCACACAAGACAACATAGAGAGCACACAACACAACACAGAACAGAGAGCACACAAGACAACACAGAACAGAGCACACAACACAACACAGAACAGAGAGCACACAAGACAACACAGAACAGAGCACACAACACAACAGAGAGCACACAACACAGAACAGAGAGCACACAACACAACACAACACAGAACAGAGAGCACACAACACAACACAGAACAGAGAGAACACACAACAACAGAACAGAGAGCACACAAGACAACACAGAACAGAGAGCACACAACACAGAACAGAGAGCACACAACACAACACAGAGAGCACACAACACAACACAGAACAGAGAGCACACAGAGAGCAACACAGAACAGAGAGCACACAACACAACAGAGAGCAGAACAGAGAGCACACAAGACAACACAGAGAGCACACAACACAACACAGAACAGAGAGCACACAAGACAACACAGAGAGCACACAACACAACACAGAACAGAGAGCACACAAGACAACACAGAGAGCACACAACACAACACAGAGAGCACACACACAACACAACACAGAACAGAGAGCACACAAGACAACACAGAACAGAGCACACAACACAACACAGAACAGAGAGCACACAAGACAACACAGAGAGCACACAACACAACACAGAACAGAGAGCACACAAGACAACACAGAACACAGAGAGAGCACACAACACAACACAGAACAGAGAGCACACAACACAACACAACACAGAGAGCACACAACACAGAACAGAGAGCACACAAGACAACACAGAGAGCACACAACACAACACAGAACAGAGAGCACACAAGACAACACAGAGAGCACACAACACAACACCAAGATCACACAAGACAGACATGACATGTACACGACACGAGTCTGCTCAGCAAACAGACAGAGTCTTATGGGAGCACAGGGGGTTATCCACAAAGGGCAGGAGGACAGGAGAAAAGGAAGAAAAGAGAAAATGACCCTTGAATAAAGTTTGATTTGATCCTCTCATTGGGCCGGCCAAAAGTGGTGCTACTGCTAATGAGCTAACGGTGGTGAAGAGACTGGACGGATTGTTTAACCCAAATAATTATTTGAGGCTTTTCATTTAGTTTCTGTTCAGGTATGACCAACCGAACTTGACGCATGTTTATTATTCGACCCAGCAGAGAGGAAGGAGTGCAACGTTTCTACATTTGGATTTGAGATTTCCAAAGCATAACTAATCTTTCTAAAATACACCATTTAAATTCACTCAAGCAAAAATGCACAAAACAGAATGACTAATGAATTTAGTCATAGAAATCCTTTAGACAAACGGTCAGTAGCAAAACACATACAATATTTGGACTCCTTTCCCCTTGCCTGGGTAGAAGGTTCAATAAATCTTCAACAGCCTGGGTAGGAGGTTCAATAAATCCTCAACAGCCTGGGTAGAAGGTTCAATAAATCTTCAACAGCCTGGGTAGGAGGTTCAATAAATCCTCAACAGCCTGGGTAGGAGGTTCAATAAATCTTCAACAGCCTGGGTAGGAGGTTCAATAAATCCTCAACAGCCTGGGTAGGAGGTTCAATAAATCCTCAACAGCCTGGGTAGGAGGTTCAATAAATCCTCAACAGCCTGGGTAGAAGGTTCAATAAATCTTCAACAGCCTGGGTAGGAGGTTCAATAACAGCCTGGGTAGGAGGTTCAATAAATCAGCAGCCTGGGTAGGAGGTTCAATAAATCTCAACAACAGCCTGCCTTGGTAGGAGGTTCAATAAATCCTCAACAGCCTTGGTAGGAGGTTCAATAAATCCTCAACAGCCTGGGTAGGAGGTTCAATAAATCCTCAACAGCCTTGGTAGGAGGTTCAATAAATCCTCAACAGCCTTGGTAGGAGGTTCAATAAATCCTCAACAGCCTTGGTAGGAGGTTCAATAAATCCTCAACAGCCTGGGCATGAGGTTGAATAAATCCTCAACAGGATGGATTTTCAGAAAGAATAAGGTCCTCAGACTAAGGATATATTATACTGTATTTATACTATACTGACTAGTCTTAATTATGTTTCGGACTCCTGGTTGCATAATACATTTCCAAAAAGGGACAACGTTTGAATTGAATTGAATTAAGAATTTGATGTGAAACAATACATGATTTAATATGCAACCAAGTTGTCTTACTTTGGGATTTACTTACTGGATTTGATTAATATTATGGAGTCGCGTCTTCTATGCTTCTTTTATTCCTTTTTGAATAAGTCTGAAAAAGGGCTGTGCACCCCATTGCCTTTAGGTGGGAGAAGTAAACAGAACATTGCTAAACATTGCTAAACTGGATATGATTGGGGACTGAGCTCTGCTGTCTTAATAGACCCGGGTGCGATTGCAACAGCTTATGGGGATCCAGATAAACAAATTAAAATATAATACTGTCTCTATACGTGGCCCAGTATATAGAGAAGTATAGAGAAGTCTGGCCCTCCAATAATTTCTCTATGGGGCCCAGTGTACAGACTGGTGTGCGCCCTATTATACTTCTCTAAATGGGGCCGAGAGTATTGAACTGTGGCCCTCCAATACTGTTTCTATGGGGCACTTTCTGACCCTTGAGTAGTGACAAGTTAGGCTGCCGACCTGAGGGGGGTTGTGTCGGGGTGGGATGCAGAAGGGTGGGGAGGCAGCATGCTAGCGATTGGTTGGACAGCGCTGGCTACAGGCTCCAGGACACTCACCTCTGTTCCGACGGGTTCTCCAGTGACTCTGGACTTTAAGGGAGCAGGGGAGAGAATGGAAGGGCGTGCAGTAAGCGGACGGAGGGAGGTGGAAGGAGGACCCACAAGGAACCTTACAGGGTGATGTACTATATAGCATCGTCAGCATAGACAAGAGCCTCAGTGATCAGGGAGATGTGTTGAACAGAGTAAGTTGTTGCCGGAGAGATGGGAAAACATGTCTAGCTACCTTCCATGGTCCATACTAGCATACTAGCCAATGCATTACTACATTCTAGGTAGTATGAACACAGGAAATAGAACACATGTTATGAGTTTGGCTCTGGAGCTGTGATCACAGAATCATGGCTCTCTCTGGATATTCTGTTCCCATCCATACAGCCAGCTGGGTTCTCAGTACATTGTGCTGATAGAGAACTCTCTGGGAAGAAGAAAGGCGGAGGTGTATGTTTCATGATTAACTACTCATGGTGTGATTGTGGGAACGTACAGGAACTCAAGTCCTTTTGTTCACCCGACCTAGAATACCTCACAGTCAATGCAATACCTCACAATCAATGCCGACCGCATTACCTCCTTAGAATTTTCTTTCTTGGTTATCGTCACAGCCGTGTATATTCCCCCTCTAGCCGATACATGACAGCTCTCAAAGAACTACACTGGACCATGTACAAACTGGAAACTGCATAACCTGGGGGACATTTATTATAGCTGGGAATTTGAATAAAGCAAATCTGAGGAAAACACTACCGAAGTTCTACCAACACATTGCCTGCAGAAATCCTCTCCCTTCCAGGATGGCTACAAGGCTCTCCCCTCACCTCCCTTCGGCAACTCCCTTTCGCTCCTGCCTCCCTATAAGCAGAAACTCAAACAGGAAATACCTGTGCTAAGGTTTATTCAATGCTGGTCTGATTAAGACTGTTTTGATCACGCGGACTGGGACATGTTCCGGGTTGCTTCTAGAATAACATTGACATGTACACTGACAAGGTGACTGAGTTAATCAAGAAGTGTATAGGGGATGTTGTTCCCACTGTGATCACTGCATATAACCACAGCAAGGTGACTGGGAATATGGTAGGGTATAAACAGTCCAGTTATGCCCTCCGTAAGGCAATCAAACAGGCAGGACGTCAGTACAGAGACGAAGTGGAGTTGCAATTCAATGGCTCAGACACAAGATGTATGTGGCAGGGACTCCAGAAAATCATGGATTATAAAGAGAAAAACAGCCACATCGCGGACAGCATGTTAACCCTTGAAAGGCTGCCGGCCCAGATGGCATCCCGAGCAGCATCCTCAGAGCAGGCGCAGACCTGCTAGCTGGAGTGTTTATGGACATATTCAATCTCTTCCTATCTCAGTCTGCTGTCCCCAGCAGAGACGAGTTAAGGATCATGTCACCTTCACCGACAGCCTAGACCCACTACAATTTACATACTGCCCTAATAGATTCACGGATGATGCCATCGCACTACACACTGCCCTATCCCATCTTACCTAATGTATGTAAGAATACTGATCATTGACTACAGCTTCAGCCTTCAACACCATAGTTTCCTCCGAGCTCATCATTAAGTTTGGGGTCCTGGGTCTGAACCCCGCCCTGTGGAACTGGATCCTGGACTTCCTGACAGGCTGCCCCCAGGTGGTGAAGGTAGGCAACAACGCCTCCACTACACTGAACCTCAATACAGGGGCCCCACAAAGGTGCGTCCTCAGCCTCGTTCTGTACTTCCCTCGTTTACCCATGACTGCGTGGCAACGCACGCCTGCAACTCAACAATCAAGTTTGCAGGTGACACAAAAGTGGTAGGCCTGATTGCCAACAACGACAAGATGGCCTACAGGGAGGAGCTGGCCCTGGTGGAGTGGTGCCAGGACAAGTGGAATTCTGGAGATGTGATATTTTTGTTTTTATATACTCCTGACTCGGACAATGCTTGTCCAAATATTTCTGCTTCTTAATTCTATTATTTTAGATTTCTGTGTACTGTTGTGTATTGTTAGATACTGCTGAACTGTTGGAGCTAGGAACACAAGCATTTCGCTTGTGTATGCGACCAATACAATTTGATTTGATCAGAGACACTGTAGCCCTGGTCCAGGAGCAGTAAAGCACAACCACACCACCACTGGGACTCGGGGAGGGCCGGGCAACAATGTCATGATTTTATGATTCATTTGCCAAACCATTTTTCTTTTGGGGATAATCACATTTTCCACCATTATAACTGAGTCTGATGACAGTGCTGTGTGTGTGTGTGTGTGTGTGTGTGTGTGTGTGTGTAGTGGCTATTATCAACTTCCTTGAGAGAAGGAAGCACCAAATGAGAAAAATTGGGAAATCAACAAAAATGGGGAGAGAAAGAGACAGGGCCCATATGATTTGGTTGCTCCAATATTGGGGCGTGAGGAAATTGACCCAAGCTTTCAGAAGAGGAATGAAGACCAATCTAGGCTACAGTAAATAGTAACAGCATCATTAGCCCAGGGTGATACAGCGCTGGTCTGTGTGTTGTAATAACATTGCTATAACATTCCTCTGAGGAATTAATTGATCAATTTATGAATCTCTGTTAAACACCAGATCATGTTGAATCGATGACACTCGCTCGGAGAGATTGGGCTGGCTCTGGTTTGGACCATAATCGCGCCCCTCGCTCTTACAGGAAGTGACAACTATTGAAGCTCCTCTGGCCAGTCCGGCTCGAAGGACCATGATTATCACTCTAACGCAGGGTTGGCCAAACTCCAAGAGGTGCACGTCTAGTTTTTAGCATAGCACCACAAAGCTGATTCAAATAATCATAAAGCTTTGATCATTTTCATTTGGGAAATGCTGTCCTAACGGATTTTGATACCAGCTGCCACATTGTTTGGGCTGGTCTCAAAGACGCCTCGATTTGAAGTCTTTCTTTGTCACGCCCTGGCCATAGAGAGGTTTTTATACTCTATTTTGGTTAGGTCAGGGTGTGACTAGGGTGGGCATTCTAGTTTCCTTATTTCTATGTTAGTGTGGTTCCCAATCAGAGGCAGCTATCTATCGTTGTCTCTGATTGGGGATCATATATAAGTTGTCATTTTCCGTTTGGGTTTCGGGTGGGATGTTATTTTTTCCTGACAGAACTGTGCGCTTTAGTTTTCACCTTTTGTCATTTTGTCATCACAGTGTTTTTCCACGCTGCTCTTTGGTCTCATTTTGACGACAGCCGTTATGTTTTTAAAATGATTTTCAAGAATGTGAGGCAACTCCTTAACATGTCAGCCTTCCTTTTTCTCAGCATCCAACTTGATAAATATTCATAATTGCAGTTAGAGATTGAACTAAGTGTGAATGACAGGGGCTTAAATGTGGATATCGAATTCTCTGGTGAATAAGCTCGGCATAATTCAACCTAAAACCAACTTCCCCGGTTAGTTTTTTTAATCAAATCAAATCTTTTATGAAGTTACTTACCAAGCTAATGCCAGCAAAAAGGAAACTAACAAAGTAAGATCTAAGTGTTGCCCTGGAGGAGTCCACTACCTTGCAGTTAAGCCTTTACACTCGTGGGAATTGGCCTATATGGACATGGCTAAATTGACATGTTTCTTACAAAAGAAATATGAAAAGCAGATGCATAAGCATGGTACAGTTTGGAGATTATGGAAAAATTATTAGACCAAAGTTGACACAACAATTCCCCTGACACAAGACTGAATCCAAACATTACACAGTTGATTGTCTGTGCCTTTTACATTTACTGTTCTTATCATGTCATTTGTTGACAACGAAATCAGAAAATACTCTGGATACATTCAGTAACACGATAAGAATATTCATGGAAAATGTTGGGAAGGTGCAACATAAGACAAAAACAAATTACAAGGGTTTGACTGAGATAGCTAACTGGTGTCTCCAAGTAGCCACACACTTCTCTAAGTGTCCTCAGTTCCTAAGTCATTTCAATGCACTTTTATGACTCAAAGAAGAGTCCTCAACAATAAGGTGATTTTTTGAGCTCTCCTAGCTGTGCCGTTGAGGAATTAGAGCAAGCCCACTTGTTTGGAACACAACCCTGCATCCCCGCCATCACACGATTACTGTTGTTGTTCACGCAATCCAAAAACAGCCCATTATACAGTGCATTCGGAAAGTATTCAGACCCCTTGACTTATTCAACATCTTGTTACAGTTGAAGTCAGAAGTTTACATACACTTAGGTTGGAGTCATTAAAACTCATTTTTCAACCACTCCACAAATTTCTTGTTAACAAACTATAGTTTGTCGGTTAGGACATCTACTTTGTGCATGACACAAGTAATTTTCCCAATAATTGTTTACAGACAGATTATTTCTCTTATAACTCACTGTATCACAATTCCAGTGGGTCAGAAATGTACATACACTAAGTTGACTGTGCCTTTAAACAGCTGTGCCTTTAAACAGCTCCAGAAAATTATGTAATGGCTTTAGAAGCTTCTGACAGGCTAATTGACATAATTTGAGTCAATTGGAGGTGTACCTGTGAATATATTTCAAGGCCTACCTTCAAACTCAATGCCTATTTGCTTGACATCATGGGAAAACCTAAAGAAACCAGTCAAGACCTCAGAAAAAAAATTGTAGAACTCCACAAGTCTGGTTCATCCTTGGGAGCAATTTTCAAATGCCTGAATGTACCACGTTCATCTGTACAAACAATAGTATGCAAGTTTAAACACCATGGGACCACACAGCTGTCATACCGCTCAGGAAGGAGACACATTCTGTCTCCTAGAGATGAATGTATGTTGGTGTGAAAAGTGCAAATCAATCCCAGAACAGCAGCAAAAGACCTTGTGAAGATGCTGGAGGAAACAGGTACAAAAGTATTTTTTCCACAGTAAAACGAGTCCTATATCCACATAACCTGAAAGACTGCTCAGCAAGGAAGAAGCCGCTGCTCCAAAACCGCCATACAAAAAGCCAGACTACGGTTTGCAACTGCACATGGGGACAAAGATTGTACTTTTTGGAAAACTGTCCTCTGGTCTCATGAAACAAAAATAGAACTGTTTGGCCATAACGACCATCGTTATGTTTGGAGGGAAAAAGAGGGAGGCTTGCAAGCCGAAGAACACCATCCCAACCGTGAAGTACGGGGGTGGTATCATCATATTGTGGGGGTGTTTTGCTGTAGGAGGGACTGGGGCACTCCACAAAATAGATGGCATCCTGATTTAGGAAAATTATGTGGATATATTGAAGCAACATCAAGACATCAGTCAGGAAGTTAAAGCTTGGTCGCAAATGGGTCTTCCAAATGGACAATGACCCCAGGCATACTTCCAAAGTTGTGGCAAAATGGCTTAAGGACAACAAAGTCAAGGTATTGGAGTGGCCATCATGAAGCCCTGACCTCAATCCTATAGAAAATGTATGGGCAGAACTGGAAAAGCATGTGTGAGCAAGGAGGCCTACAAACCTGACTTAGTTACACCAGCCCTGTCAGGAGGAATGGGCCTAAATTCACCCAACTTATTCTGGGAAGCTTGTGGAAGGCTACCCGAAATGTTTGACCCAGGTTAAACAATTTAAAGACAATGCTACCAAATACTAATTAATTGTAAGTAAACTTCTGACTCACTGGGAAAGTGATGAAAGAAATTAAATCTGAAATAAATAATTCTCTCTACTATTATTCTGACATTTCATATTCTTAAAATAAAGTGGTGATCCTAACTGACCAAAGACAGGGAATTTTTACTAGGATTAGATGTCAGGAATTGTGAAAAACTGAGTTTAAATGTATTTGGCTAAGGTATATGTAAACTTCCGAATTCAACTGTACGTTACAGCCTTATTCTAAACTTAATTAAATTGTGTTATCCCCCTCATCAATTTACACAAAATACCCTATAATAACAAAGCAAAAACAGTTTTTTAGAAATGATTGTACTTTACTCAGTACTTCGCGATTTCAGACTTCTTGGGTATGTTTCTCCCATTCTTCTCTACAGATCCTCTCAAGCTGACAGGTTGGATGGGGAGCGTTGCTGCACAGCGATTTGGAAGTCTCTCCAGAGATGTTCGATCGGGATCAAGTTCGGCCTCTGGCTGAACCACTCAAGGACATTCAGAGACTTGTCCCGAAGCCACTCCTGCATTGTCTTTGGCTGTGTGCTTAGGGTCGTTGTCCTGTTGGAAGGTGAACGCTCTGGAGCAGATTTTCATCAAGGATCTCTCTGATCTCTCTGTACTCAATCCTGACTGGTCGCCCAGTCCCTGCTGCTGAAAAACATCCCCACAGCATGACGCTGCCAACACCTTGCTTCGCCTTTGGGATGGTGCCAGGTGTCCTCCAGACGTGACACTTGACATTCAGGCCAAAGAGTTCAATCTTGGTTTCATCAGACCAGAGAATCTTGTTTCTCATGGTCTGAGAGTCCTTTAGGTGCTTTTTGGCAAACTCCAAGCGACTGTCATGTGCCTTTTACTGAGGAGTGGCTTTCATTTAATTTGGCCACTCTAACATAAAGGCCTGAATGGTGGAGTGCTGCAGAGATGGTTGTCCTTCTGGAAGGTTCTCCCATCTCCAAAGAGGAACTCTAATGCTCTGTCAGAGTGACCATTGGTTACTTGGTCACCTCCCTGACCAAGGCCATTCTCCCCCGATTGCTCAGTTTCGCCGGACGGCGGCCAGCTCTACGAAGAGTCTTGGTGGTTCCAAACTTGTCCCATTTAAGAATGATGGAGGCCACTGTGTTCTAGGGGACCTTCAATGCTGCAGACATTTTGTTGTTCCCCTTCCCCAGATCTGTGCCTCAACACAATACTGTCTCGGAGCTCTACGGATAATTCCTTTGACCTCATGGCTTGGTTTTTGCTCTGACATGCACTGTCAACTGTGGGACCTTATATAGACAGGTGTGTGACTTTCCAAACCATGTCCAATCAATTGAATTTACCACAGGTGGACTCCAAATCAAGTTGGAGAAACACCTTAAGGATGATCAATGGAAACAGGATGCACCTGAGCTCAATTTCAGGTCTCATTGCAAAGGGTCTGAGTACTTCTGTAAATAAGGTATTTCAGTTTTTGTATTTATCTGCAAAAATAAAATAAAAAAACTGTTGTTGCTTTGTCATTATGGGGTATTGTGTGTAGCTTGATGAGGGGAAAAAAAAAGATTTAATCAATTTTCGAATTTCGATAAGGTAACAAAATGTGGTAAATCGGAAGGGGTCTGAATACACTGTAAATCGCATACTGGGTCAGGTGGGCATCATTTGACAGCTTGTTCTATTGCTAACTTAACTAGTTAAGTTATAAAATATGATCTTACAGTGTTAGGCTTTCACAGGGTAGAAACAGATCATAATTCTGGTGCGCATAGAAAGAAGTAATGCGTGCATTCAGGTGAGTGTTCACCGGCTATTTTTGAGAGACAAATAGACAAATATAGGTTCATTCTGTTCAGAACAACCTAGGCTCCATGCCATCTTGTAACTGTACATCAAACATCGGGATCATAAACGTTGACACTGTAGATGACATGAGTTTTATGCTATGGAAATGTATAGTGCATCACTTGCTTGTATGACATCAAAGTGGTATTTATTAGAATCCTCAATGTCTCATCTTTCAAAGTACATCGAGTCCTCTTAATTTACAGCATTTTCCTCACTCAGACAACTACAAATTTGCAAAAGTTGCCCAATTAGCGACAGGGATGGGAGCACTTTATTGAAGCGTGCGGTGCTCAAATTCAGAATGGCTGTCAGGCAAAAAACCCATACAGCGCTGTAAGTGGCAGAGCCTGAACTCTGACGTAATTTACAGCATTTTACCACTGCGTTCCAATTTAGGCACTTATTAGTGCCAAAATCTGCAATTTTCAACCCGTATATGGGTATGAGTGTAAAGAGTTAAGAAGGGGTTAATTTCAACATGACAGTTAAAAACATCCAATTTACATATTTCTGGTTCTGGTGAAAGTAGTTACAACCATGCATACAATATAGCACCTTCAATACAGCACTCTTTGCTATGAGCTTGAACACAATGCATCTGGTACACATGCAGTCATGCGTTCATTTAGACTGGACTATGATGAGCCATTTTAATGAGAAAAGAGAAAAGCCTGGACAAAATCAAATGATGGGCATGGAGTTTGAATGTCCTGTAGGCCTATTTTAAACCTAATACACATGATAGCTATCTGCACAGGTGAAGATGATGAAGATGATATAGGATAAATAAATAAAGAATCTATTACTTTTGTGTTAACTATCGTAATGTATTTAGAGTTGGGTTAGTTTGTCTTTGACTGTGAAGGTTCTGCATCTCTTTAAGTCTACTTACTCTGGAATGTCATTGGTCAGTTGGCTTGAGTGCATCAGAAAGACAGACAAGGAACACTCATGAGACAGACAGAGAGACAGACAAGAGAAAGAAGTGGACAGACAGACGGACGGCAGGACATACATCTGACAGGCTCAACCAGGACAACAGCAGAGGATACAGACATATCCTACAATTGTCTCATAGTTTCATAGTGTGTGTGTGTGTGTTCATAAGACCACAAATTCAAATTCACTGTCTGTTTCTCCATTTTCACACCCTGGAGTGTTGTGTTTTGGGAGGACTTGCAATGGATCTTGATGGTTAGTCTTATGTTCCATGTCTTTTCAGGTTCCTCGTCACAAACATTTAATGCATGCCAAACTGCGGGCGTGTGGTGGACGTAGATGGATGGAAGAGGATACAATGTATCAGCGGTAGCCTGGAAGGCAGGATGCGTTTCTCTCTCATTCACACCTTGTATTGAAACCATTTACACTTACATCATCCAGCTTCTCCTGGTATAGCTAGCGTGTGTTTAAATGGAAATCGACACTTTAGGACTGCTATTTTGAGGGGACACAGTCGCTCGTTGTGTATTTCTAAAAGAAGCTTAAATTATATCAAATTTTAACCAAGTATAGAACAAAGGGCTGCTATGGTTGTTGTGAAATGCATGGTGTGTGTGTCAAATCAGAGCGTGTGGGTGTATGTGTCTGTGGTGTACAGCAAGCAAGGGGGGCGCTCGGGGCATTGCCGTAATTGTTAGCCAGTCAGCTAAATGAGCTAAATTCATTCAAGACCAGTGAAACAGCGCAGGGGAAGTGGTCGAGCTATCAGCTAACGCCAGGCTCACTTCCGAAGCCTCTAATGGGCCTGGAATAATCAACCCTGTCACCACCACTTACTGCAGTGGAATATGAATGGGGGGCCATTAACCATTTCTCTACTACCGGTTAGCATGGGAGACCAATTCACTTAAACCAATTAAACCTTAACTAAATGACTATCGCCCCGTAGCACTCACTTCTGTCATCATGAAGTGCTTTGAGAGACTAGTCAAGGATCATATCACCTCCACCCTACCTGACACTCCACTCCAATTTGCTTACTGCCTCAATAGGTCCACAGACGACGTAATCGCGATCACCCTGCCCTATCCCATCTGGACAAGAGGAATACCTATGTTAGAATGCTGTTCATTGACTATAGCTCAGCATTCAACACCATAGTACCCTCCAAGCTCATCATTAAGCTTGAGGCTCTGGGCCTCAACTAGAGGTCGACCGAATATGATTTTTCAACGCCTATACCGATTATTGGAGGACCAAAAAAAGCCGAAATCGATAAATCAGCCGATTTTTGTAAATATATTTGTAATAATGACAATTGCAACAACACTGAATGAACAATGAACACTTTATTTTAACTTAATATAATACATCAATAAAATCAATTTAGTCTCAAATAAATAATGAAACATATTACATTTGGTTTAAATAATGCAAAAACACAGTGTTGGAGAAGAAAGTAAAAGTGCAATATGTGCCATGTAAAAAAGCTAACGTTTAAATTCCTTGCTCAGAAGATGAGAACATATGAAAGCTGGTGGTTCCTTTTAACATGAGTCTTCAATATTCCCAGGTAAGAAGTTTTAGGTTGTAGTTATTATAGGAATATTTCTCTCTATACCATTTGTACTTCATAGACCTTTGACTATTGGATGTTCTTTTAGGCACTATAGTATTGCCAACCTAATCTCGGGAGTTGATAGGCTTGAAGTCATAAACAGCGCTGTGCTTCAAGCATTGCGAAGAGCTGCTGGCAAACGCAGGAAAGTGCTGCTTGAATGAATGCTTATGAGCCTGCTGCTGCCTACCACCGCTCAGTCAGACTGCTCTATCAAAAATCAAATCATAGATTTAATTATAATATAATAAACACACAGAAATACGAGCCTTAGGTCATTAATATGGCCAAATCTGGAAACTATCATTTAGAAAACAAAGCGTTTATTCTTTCAGTGAAATACGGAACCGTTGCGTATTTTATCTAACGGGTGGCAACCCTAAGTATAAATATTGCTGTTACATTGCACAACCTTCAATGTTATGTCATAATAATGTACAATTCTGGCAAGTTAATTACGGCCTTTGTTAGGAAGAAATGGTCTTCACACAGTTCGCAACGAGCCAGGCGCCCTAAACTGCTGCATATACCCTGAGTCTGCTTACACTGAACGCAAGAGAAGTGACAATTTCAGGCACCGCATTGATTGCAACGCAGGACAAGCTAGTTAAACTAGTAATATCATCAACCATGTGTAGTTAACTAGTGATTATGTCAAGATTGTTTTTTATAAGATAAGTTTAATGCTAGCTAGCAATTTACCATGGCTCCTCGCTGCCTGCACTCACATAACAGCTGGTCAGCCTGCCACGCAGCCTCCTCCTGAATTGCAATATAATCGCCCATAATGCCGATTACCGATTGTTATGAAAACTTTAAATCGGCCCTAATTAATCGGCCATTCCGATTAATCGGTCGACCTCTAGTCTCAACCCCACCCTGTGCAATCGGGTCCTGGACTTCCTGAAGGGCCACCCAGGTGGTGAAGGTAGAAAACAACATCTCCACTTTGCTGATCCTCAACACTGGGGCCCCAAAAGTGTGTATGCTCAGCCCCCTCCTGTACTTCCTGTTCACCCATAACTGCGTGACCAATGCATGCCTCCAACTCAATCATCAAGTTTGCAGATGACACAACAGTGTTAGGCTTGATTACCAACAATGACAAGACAGGCTACAGGGAGGAGGTGAGGGCTCTCGAGGGGGTGTCAGGAAAACAATCTCTCACTTAGCGTCAACAAAACAAAGGAATCAGCAGAGGGAGCCCCCTATAAATATCGACAGGACAGCAGTGGAGCAGGTGGAAAGTTCCTCCTCCATCACAGACAAACTGAAATGGTCCACCCACACAGACAGTGTGGTGAAGGCACAACAGCACCTCTTCAACCTCAGGAGGCTGAAGAAATGTGGCTTGTCACCTTAAAGCCTCACAAACTTTTACAGAGGCACAATTGAGAGCATCCTGTCGGGCTGTCGTCAACAACCGCAGGGCTCTCCAGAGGGTGGTGTGGTCTGCATAATGCATCACCGGGGATAAGCTACCTGCCCTCCAGGACAACAACCACCCGAACCACTGCCTGTTCACCCCGCTACCATCCAGAAGGCAAGGAAATTACAGGTGCATCAAAGCTGGGACCAAGAGACTGAAAAACAGCTTCCATCTCAAGGCCATCAGACAGTTAAACAGTCATCACTAACTCAGAGGCAGCTGCCTTCCTACAGACTTGATATCATTGGCCACTTTAATCAATAGAACACGAGTCACCTTAATAATGCTACTTTAATAATGTTTACATATCTTGCATTACTCATCTCATATGTACAGTGGGGAGAACAAGTATTTGATACACTGCCGATTTTGCAGGTTTTCCTACTTACAAAGCATGTAGAGGTCTGTAATTTTTATCATAGGTACACTTCAACTGTGAGAGAATGAATCTAAAACAAAAATCCAGAAAATCACATTGTAAGATTTTTAAGTAATTAATTTGCGTTTTATTGCATGACATAAGTATTTGATCACCTTCCAACCAGTAAGAATTCCGTCTCTCACAGACCTGTTAGTTTTTCTTTAAGAAGCCCCCCTGTTCTCCACTCATTACCTGTATTAACTGCACCTGTTTGAACTCGTTACCTGTATAAAAGACACCTGTCCACACACTCAATCAAACAGACTCCAACCTCTCCACAATGGCCAAGACCAGAGGGCTGTGTAAGGACATCAGGGATACAATTGTAGACCTGCACAAGGCTGGGATGGGCTACAGGACAATAGGCAAGCAGCTTGGTGAGAAGGAAACAACTGTTGGCGCAATTATTCGAAAATGGAAGAAGTTCAAGATGACGGTCAATCACCCTCGGTCTGGGGCTCCATGCAAGATCTCACCTCGTGGGGCATCAATGATCAATGAGGAAGGTGAGGGATCAGCCCAGACCTACATGGTAGGACCTGGTCAATGACCTGAAGAGAGCTGGGGCCACAGTCTCAAAGAAAACCATTAGTAACACACTACGCCGTCATGGATTCAAATCCTGCAGCGCACACAAGGTCCCCCTGCTCAAGCCAGCGCATGTCCAGGCCCGTCTGAAGTTTGCCAATGACCATCTGGATGATCCAGAGGAGGAATGGGAGAAGGTCATGTGGTCTGATGAGACAAAAATAGAGCTTTTTGGTCTAAACTCCACTCGGAGTGTTTGGAGGAAGAAGGATGAGTACAACCCCAAGAACACCATCCCAACCGTGAAGCATGGAGGTGGAAACATCATTCTTTGGGGATGCTTTTCTGCAAAGGGGACAGGATGACTGCACCATATTGAGGGGAGGATGGATGGGGCCATGTATCGCAAGATCTTGGCCAACAACCTCCTTCCCTCAGTAAGAGCATTGAAGATGGGTTGTGGCTGGGTCTTTCAGCATGACAATGACCTGAAACACACAGCCAGGGCAACTAAGGAGTGGCTCCGTAAGAAGCATCTCAAGGTCCTGGAGTGGCCTAGCCAGTCTCCAGACATGAACCCAATAGAAAATCTTTGGAGGGAGCTGAAAGTCCGTATTGCCCAGCGACAGCCCCGAAACCTGAAGGATCTGGAGAAGGTCTGTATGGAGGAGTGGGCCAAAATCCCTGCTGCAGTGTGTGCAAACCTGGTCAAGAACTACAGGAAACGTATGATCTCTGTAATTGCAAACAAAGGTTTCTGTACCAAATATTAAGTTCTGCTTTTCTGATGTATCAAATACTTATGTCATGCAATAAAATGCAAATAATTACTTAAAAATCATACAATGTGATTTTCTGGATTTTTGTTTTAGATTCCGTCTCTCACAGTTGAAGTGTACCTATGATAAAAATTACAGAACTCTACATGCTTTGTAAGTAGGAAAACCTGCAAAATCGGCAGTGTATCAAATACTTGTTCTCTCCACTGTATATTCTGTAATCTATATTATCTACTGTATCTTAGCCTATGCTGCTCTGGCATTGCTCATCCATATATTTATACATTCTTATTCCATTCCTTTATTTAGATTTGTGTGTGTTAGGTATTGTTGTGGAGTTAGATTACATGTTAGATATTGCTGCACTGTCAGAACTGGAAGCACAAGCATTTTGCTTCACTCGCAATAACATCTGCTAACCACGTGTGTGTGACCAATAACATCTGCTAACCACGTGTGTGTGACCAATAACATCTGCTAACCACGTGTGTGTGACCAATAACATCTGCTAACCACGTGTGTGTGACCAATAACATCTGCTAACCACGTGTGTGTGACCAATAACATCTGCTAACCACGTGTGTGTGACCAATAACATCTGCTAACCACGTGTGTGTGACCAATAACATCTGCTAACCACGTGTATGTGACCAATAACATCTGCTAGCCACGTTTATGTGACCAATAACATCTGCTAGCCACGTGTATGTGACCAATAACATCTGCTAACCACGTGTGTGTGACCAATAACATCTGCTAATCACGTTTATGTGACCAATAACATCTGCTAACCACGTGTATGTGACCAATAACATCTGCTAACCATGTGTATGTGACCAATAACATCTGCTAGCCACGTGTGTGTGACCAATAACATCTGCTAGCCACGTGTGTGTGACCAATAACATCTGCTAATCACGTGTATGTGACCAATAACATCTGCTAGCCACGTGTGTGTGACCAATAACATCTGCTAGCCACGTGTATGTGACCAATAACATCTTCTAGCCACGTGTGTGTGACCAATAACATCTGCTAGCCACGTGTATGTGACCAATAACATCTGCTAGCCACGTGTATGTGACCAATAACATCTGCTAGCCACGTGTATGTGACCAATAACATCTGCTAGCCACGTGTATGTGACCAATAACATCTGCTAGCCACGTGTATGTGACCAATAACATCTGCTAGCCACGTGTATGTGACCAATAGAATTTGATTGATTTGATTAGATTACCTCTTGGTGACGGCGTTGTGGTACTCGATAAAAGTCCGGCCGTCAAAAACAATGGACTCCGACTCCCCGGCGGACTTCTCCAAGATGGCTGCGAGGAAGAGGAGGAGTAACATTGGATGAGATCACATGAATCAATAGGAAACATGGCTCCTTTAATTGGAGTCAAGGCAGTGGATGGTGATGAATTGGGATGGTTCTAATTAAAGTAAAAGGAACAGTAGGGCACACGGCCAAAGTGAATATGTTTGGTAAAGTACATGTGTGTGTAGTTCGTGTGTGTTAACGTGTGCAAACTGTTACGCTAACCTTCAAATGGAAACATTGTAAGACTAGCGTGACATCAACATTACACCAACAGAAACGTTGAATTCAGGATCTTGGTTCACTCACTGTTCTGACAGGCTGTGCCCGTGAAGCCGTGGGGGCACACACACTCGTAGCTCTCAAGCATGGGGTTGCAGAGACCCCCGTAGTGGCAGGGATCCCGGCTGCACGGGTGGCCCTTAAACATTGCCACGTCACTGGAGTGCAATGCGTTCTCCTGCCGCAGGATGGGAGTGCCCATCAGGGTGATCTGAGGCGGGATAGAGAGGAGGAGAGGGGACTTAGACCTGTCATAGTGCAGTGTGTAGCCTACATAGGACATACATGACATACTGAGTTTTTCCTGACCACATGACCTACCTGACCTGAAATCCTCTCGGCCCTAAAGGCTAAAACTAGGGTTCAGAGTCTTTCCTGGTCAAGTGATATGGTCAGGACTATCTTGGTATCCTAGCCAAATAACTTACATCGAAGATGCATCTGACATACAGTGCATTCGGAAAGTATTCAGACCCCTGGACTTTTTCCACATTTTGTTATCTTACAGCCTTATTCTAAAATTGATTACATTGTTTTCCCCCCCTCATGAATCCATACACAATACCCCATAATGACAAAGCAAAAACAGTTTATTTTTTAGCAAATGTATTAAAAATAAGAAACGGAAGTACTCAGACCTTTTACTCAGTACTTTTTTGAAGCACCTTTGCCAGCAATTACAGCCTCAAGTCTTCTTGGGTATGACGCTACAAGCTTGGCACAACTGCATTTGGGGGGTTTCTCACACTCTTCTCTGCAGATCTTGTCAAGCTCTGTCAGGGTGGATGGGGAGCGTCGCTGCACAGCTATTTTCAGGTCTCAAGTCCTGGCTCTGACTGCGCCACTGAAGGACATTCAGACTTGTCCCGAAGCCACTCCTACGTTGTCTTGGCCGTGTGCTTAGCGTTGTTGTCCTGTTGGAAGGTGAACCTTCACCCCAATCTGAAGTCCTGAGAGGTTTGGAGTAGGTTTCCATTAAGGATCTCTCTGTACTTTGCTCTGTTCATCTTTCCCTCGATCGTGACTAGTCTCCCTCTCCCTGCCGTGGAAGAACATCCCCACTGCATGATTCTGCCACCACCATGCTTCACTGTTTGGATGGTATTGGTCAAATAATGAGCTGTGTCTGGTTTCCTCCAAACGTGATGCTTTGCATTCCAGCCAAAGAGTTTAATCTGGGTTTCATCAGACCAGATAATCTTGTTTCCCATGCTATGAGAGTCTTTAGGTGCCTTTTGGTAAACTCCAAGCGGGCTGTCATGTGCATTTTATTGAGTAGTGGCTTCCATCTGGCAACTCTACTATAAAGGCCTGATTGGTGGAGTGGTGCAGAGATGGTTGTTCTTCTGAAAGGTTTCAGTGAACATCGGTTTCTTGGTCAACTCCCTGACCAAGGCCCTTCTCGAACGATTGCTCAGTTTGAATGGGCGACCAGCTCTAGGAAGAGTCTTGGGGGTTCCAATCTTCTTCCATTTAAGAATGACGGCGTCCACTGTGTTCTTGGGGACCTTCAATGCTGCAGACATCTTTTGGTGCCCTTCCCCAGATCTGTGCCTCAACACAATCCTGTCTTGGAGCTTTACGGACAACTCCTTCGACCCCACGGCTTGGTTTTTGTTCTGGCATGCACTGTCAATGGTGGGACCTTAAATAGACAGGTGTGTGCCTTTCCATGTCCAACCAATTGAATGTACCACAGTTGGACTCCAATCAAGTTGGAGAAACATTTCAAGGATGATAAATGAAACAGGATGCACCTGCGCTCCATTTCGAGTCTCATAGCAAAGGGTCTGAATTGTTTATGTAAATAAGGTATTTCAGTTCTATTATAAATGTGCAAAAATGGCTAAAAACCTGTTTTCACTTTGTCATTATGGGTTATGGTGTGTAGATTGATGAGGAACATTTTTATTTCATCAATTTTAGAATAAGGCTGTAGCGTAAGTAATCTGAATACTTTCCAAATGCACTGTAGATACAGCACCAGCCAAAGGTTTGGACACACCTACTCATTCATGGGTTGATCTTTATTTTTACTATTTTCTACATTGTAGAATAATAGTGAAGACATCAAAACTATGAAATAACCCATATGGAATCATGTAGTAACCAAAAAAAGTGATATTTATTTTAAATTTAAAAATATATATTTTATATATATATATTTAAAATATATTTTAAATTTTAGATTCTTCAAAGTAGCCACCCTTTGCCTTGATGACAGCTTTGCACACTTTTGGTATTCTCTCAACCAGCTTCATGACGTAGTCACCTGGAATGCATTTCAATGAACAGGTGTGCCTTGTTAAAAGTTAATTTGTCTGAATGTTTTCCTTCTTAATGCATTTGAGCCAATCAGTTGTGTTGTGACAAGGTAGGGGGGTATACAGAAGATGGCCCTATTTGGTAAAAGACCAAGTCCATATTATGGCAAGAACAGCTCAAATAAGAAAAAGGGAAATGACAGTCCATCATTACTTTAAGACATGCAGGTCAGTCAATCTGCACATTTCAAGAACACCAGTCTCAATGCCAACAGTAAAGAGGCGACTCCGGGATGCTGGCCTTCTAGGCAGAGTTGCAAAGAAAAAGCCAAATTGGCCAATAAAAAGAAAAGATTAAAAGGGCACAAGAACACACACACTGGACAGAGGAACTCTGCCTAGAAGGCCAGCATCCCGGAATTGCCTCTTCACTGTTGACATTGAGACTGGTGTTTTGCAGGTACTGTTTAATGAAGCTGCCAGTTGAGGACTTGTGAGGCATCTGTTTCTCAAACTAGACACTAATGTACTTGTTGTGCACTGGGGCCTCCCACTCCTATTTCTATTCTGGTTAGTGCCAGTTTGCACTGTTCTGTGAAGGGAGTAGTACACAGCGTTGTACGAGATCTTCAGTTTCTTGACAATTTTTTGCATGGAATAGCCTTATTTCTCACAAGAAGAATAGACTGACAAGTTTCAGAAGAAAAATCTTTGTTTCTGGCCATTTTGAGGCTGTAATCGAACCCACAAATGCTGATGCTCCAGATACTCAACTAGTCTAAAGAAGGCCAGTTATATGGCTTCTTAAATCAGGACAACAGTTTTCAGCTGTGCTAACATAATTGCAAATGGGTTTTCTAATGATCAATTAGCCTTTTAAAATGATAAACTTGGATTAGCTAACACAACGTGCCATTGGAACACAGGAGTGATAGTTGCTGATAATGGACCTCTGTACGCCTATGTAGATATTCCATTAAAAATCTGCCATTTCCAGCTACAATAGTAATTTACAACAATGTCTACACTGTATTTCTGATCAATTTGATGTTATTTTAATATGCAAAAAAAGTTGCTTTTCTTTCAAAAACAAGGACATTTCTAAGTGACCCCAAACTTTTGAACGTTTGTGTAGATTCAGATTTTACTGTGTTGTATTTCGTTCTGCGGAACTGTGTCAGTACAGTTCAACACAGCGGACCTTACAATAGCTGGGGTCACTGTAAAGGTCATCATGTTTAGGCAGATAGTTATTGTCCATCACTAAATCGTGTTAAAATATATGTATCCATGTCTAAGGTGGATTCAACATTGTGTGACAGTTAAAAGACGTCAAAAACCTACCTATTTTAAATGAAATCATTTATAGTTGTTGATAATTGGTAAAATGTATAGGAACTTTTGCACAACCTTTTGAACAGGGTGTCTAGCAAAAAAATATCTGCTTTTGTGTGAATAGTGTGTGTGGGGACAGGATACTCACCTTCTGAATGGCCCCCTTGAAGCCATCTTTGAGCGAGGCGGCTCTCGCTTGCCGGCTGAAATCAGGAGCACCACCCACGAACAGAGACTCCTTCAGGTTGAGAGCGGTGTGTTGGTTCTGGAGATAGGACACAAGTGTTAGAACCCTATAATAACAGGGTATGGAACCCTACAACAGGTACTAAAACCCTACCACAAGGATTAGAACCCTACTAGAGACTAGAACCCTACCATAACAGGGACTAGAACCCTACCACGTGGTCTAGAACCCTACCACATGGTACAAAACCCTACCACAGGGACTATAACCACACCTGATCAATTGCTTCTGTTTGACTCAAATGAGACTAGTTCTTTTTGTTTTTGAGCCATACAGTAGCACAATGAGACTAATAGCTGTCCCAGCGAAGAATATTTCTCCTTTGAAAGATATGTCTATATAGTGCATGCAGGACAATTCACTAACTGTGCTACCTCCTTTTCCACATCAATACACTTGATCAAATACGTATATTTGATTTCTGTGCAACTCTCCAAGCAGTCAATTATTTGTTATCTGGTACAAAACACAACAAAAGGGCTACATTAGAAAGTCAGCTGGTGCGGCTGGAGTGACAATATGGATGCCGTTATTTTTATGAATGTCTCTCTAATGAATGAGTGATTGTACTGAAGACCTTTCCGGCGCCGAGCGAGCAGCAGCCTATAATTGGCCGTTAATTTGTGTGGTGGAGGACCATGAAATCAGGTTCATCCAGCAACCCGCAGGGGACTTGGCTTCAATTACGAAAGAGAAAGTACAGGCCCCCTCTTCGGGAGGAATTGCGGATATTTCTTTTTATGTAGGCCAGTAATTACCAGAGGGAAAATATGAGGTTATTGGTGTAAAAATGATGGAAGTTGCCAAGTAAACATGGGTAGTGTTTGAGAGCTGGCATGAGATTGTGCTTCTATTTGAGATGGGAGCTGGAGGGTGGAGGCCAGTGGGGCTTCGCTAACCCCACGGCTGTGTGGTGCACCTGGAGTGGGCTGCAAAAGCCCAGTCAGGTGGGTCACCTACAGTCCAGCTATGCCTGCCTCTTGTGGGAAGGACTAAGTGCCCACTTTAGCTGAAGGCGGGTTGGGATCAACTCAACCTGTTTTCGATACAAGTTGACATGCAATTCTCTCAGTTACATTGTAAAATGATTTGGATATATACATCCAGTCCATTATTATGAAGTTGTACTTTGGCCATCATATAATAAACATGGCTTCTGTCAATTTGAAAGGTCATATTAGATTCCTGAATAGGAGAGAATTGGAATGATATACTCTAACTCTGGTAACAGACCAGTATATCTAATGGCATGGGTGTTGTTGGTAATGCCAGTGCTGTTATGTTTGAGTGATTGAGTAAGTGAGTTGATGATGTAGAACGTTTTGTTTCTCTTTCGAGAAGAGAATGTTGCTGACAAAAGAACAGCCCTGCTTGGCACCTCACTCTCATTCTTCTCTCCTTGATCTTCCTCTCACTCTCGACTGCCACACGATGTCTCTGCCCACGCAGCCTTTTCTCATCAACTGCGTTGCGATCTTTTCATCCCAATTCCCCAAAAACACAGATTCCGATTTTGATGCACTAAACCATTCACACCAAGTCCGAAGAATTTGCATAACATCACCAACGCTGCTGAGATCATTCTCAAAGGCAATTCCTTGTTCAAAGTGGCTAGAGAGACATTTAATGAGAAGCAAATCATACAGTAGGCTATTGGAAAAATAATATGCTACTGAAAATATTAGGATAGGCTATTCATCCTATAGGATTAATCATGAATGGAGAATGGCTACGTTTCATTCAATCATTCAATAAGATGGAGGAGATGCTGTACATCATGACATTTGCTGACTTAAGTTCTTTCTGTTGGACTAAAGAGATTAAGCCTAGACAGGCTAAGCCTATTTTAGGAAACTTTCTGAATGGACATAGAACATTAGCGAACTCATACACGCAGAGCCACCTAAAAGGACCCATCAATCAAGGCCGCCTGAAGCGCATCTCACTCAGACATAAGCAAATCACGTTTCTCCTTTCCCAAAAACGTTTTACTGCAATAACCTTGCCTTAGCTTCAAATCACTTCTGTAGGATATCAAAAACGAGTCTATAAGATAATGCTAAATCAATGTAGCCTATCATGTAAATTGACGAGGAACGGAGACAGAGAGACAACCTTGATTTAGGGTATATGAAGATGTAATTGACAACCATTAGAAAATAGAAACACATGCACACAACTTATCCATAGCCTAACGATCACCCGTTGATACATTTTTTGAAGCAATGGGTGGTTATGTTAACACTACATTTGACCTTTGAGTGCTTTATCTAAATCTGTGCAACCACTTATAGAAAAAGATCAAGTCTGGCAGATGGTCGCCTAGATTCACTTTAGCAGGCATATAATACATTGCCTAATGTGTAGGCTATACGAATTATGCATTCATATATTAACTAACTTAACTTGCACATCTCCTTTTTCACTCCTCACGGAATTCACACATCTCCACTGGCAACTCCACTGGCAACTCTCTTCCCCCTTCTCTCTAGCTCTTGAATGAGTAGCCTCTATATTTAGATACTGACCAACGATACAGTTTGAAATGTATTTCAAGTAAGAACAAAACATGTACTTATAGGCCTATTCAAGGAGAGAAGCATTGATCGATCCCCTTGCTTGCTGAATGTCTAGAAAATCGGCTAAATCGTTGGCATAGAACTGGTGGGGAAGTTTGAATGGCGAGAGCGATGTGTAGCAATTTGGCTAAAATGACACCGTGCTCCACTGAAGCATTGCAAATGTAAAAACCAGGCCGAGAGAAATGAATGAATGAATTCTTTCATTCACACAATGAACCCACAGACCTGTCAGTGCGCCGCCTGCCCAGATAACAATCACTATTGGTCAACAGCTTATTTTAACATGTGAAAAGACACAAAAATAGAACCTGTTCCCGAATAAATAAGTGACGGATTGCGGCAGCACAGTATTTCACAATTGGTGTGAACGGTGTCATAAACAAGACATGCTCTTATAGAAAAAAAATGTTGAAATTATTCAGACGAAAATAACGGACTTAGTGAGAAAGGGCCTTAAAGAAGTTTCATTGTAGCGAGGCACAATGGCGGTCAGAAAGATAACTGCCTCCCTCACCCCCTCCTTCCGCCTCCACAGCAGATGGACTGATTTGAAAGCCAAACCTACTTCTTTAACAAATGTCTCTACTTTGGTACAGTGTGTGAGATGGTCGTACTAAATACAGACCCTTCTCCCCTGTCAGTTCTATAGTCTAGTAACTGTCGTATGGTGGAGCATGGGGATGAGAAGTGTCGAACTGAAATTGGAGCTGAAAGTGGAGATATGAAATATGTCAAAGGAGGTGGATGGGTCTTATTACCTTGCGTGATTTCTTAGTTTCCAGACAGCACACAGTAAGAGAAAAGAACACGGGAGGGGAAAAAGGTTATCATAAAAGGTTATCAATGGACATTGGTGTGTGGAGAAACAGGCAACACACACACTCAAATACACACCCCGGACCAACATAAAACTGCATAACAACAACACAAACTGTGAAGCCTGAAGGTCATGGACAAGACAGAAAGGCTGCCACTGAAAATAAATGAGAAACAAAAATTGTGCTTAAGGAAGTTGCAGCTGTGGCTCATCATTTGGATCCACCATATAGCCAGCCAATGCAGACAGTGTTATTTCTGTTTGTGTGCAAAAGCATGCATGGATTTGACGGGACATTTGGTCTTTTTAAAATCTCCTTCTGGATTTTACTGAAATATTCTGTTTTTAGATGTCCCGAATCACTGAAATTCCTGTCCCAGGAAGATGCTAGGCTCTCTGAGTGCAGTGGGACTTCCTGGCTCCCATCTTCATTGTAAATGCAGGAGTAGGAGAAAATTAGCTGCCAACTATATCCTGCATGGGGCCTCTATGCATTGAGCTCCTCCATCACTAGCCTCCACTCATCCCTATCCTTCTCACCCGCTCCCTGTTCTCGTCTTTTAATACGATTTTCTGCCTCCTTTGCAGTAGGGAAACACAATTACTTTACGGAGGACAGGAAGACAAAAAGAAAAGAGAGAAAAAGTGACAGCACGCATTCTGGAGGTGGTGGCTTTGGAGTGTACATGTTCCTAATCACAAATTACACTCTTTAATATGATTGGATGACTTGCAGACATACTGTACTTGGCTATTAGATTGCTCTCACTTATGTACCTGGTTTATTGCTTGATTATCATGATTTATTTTTCCCATCTCTCCATCTATACATCTACTTCCCTAGAGTTTAAGAGCATGGGTCAAACTAATGTAATAATGATAATAACTGCACTTGTGCATGTGACAATAAAACTTGCATGTACATATTAATGGGCTGCACTATCGGAGATCTTTGCTTCACTAGGAGCTAAAAGGAATAAGTAAAGGCATACTAATTGGTGCATACCACTCAGGCCACAGAGGTTGTTTTTCGTGACTGCAACAAATAAGAACGAGATCATACTTCTGTGTAGGCATTTCAGTAGAGGCAAAGATGGCAGATAAAAGGGATTCTAAGGAGGAGGGAAATAAGACGTTTCCAACTCAGAGACCGCCTGTCAAACGTGCCCTTTATGTCTCCAGCGTACTATTTCTTAACGTGACGAGCTATCAGAATACAGTGGAATGTGTTTTCAAACACAACCCTGGTAGCGTGTATGTCCTTATGGACGACTGCAACTAGGTAAGCGTTTTGTAGAGTCAGCTCTGGTGTGTTATCATCATTTCACTCTGGGAGTAAAGAGTGCACTGAGTTGAACAGCTCCATTGATAAGGGCATGCATGCATTAGAGGTCGACCGATTAATCGGATTGGCCGATTAATTAGGGCCGATTTCAAGTTTTCATAACAATCGGAAATCTGTATTTTTGGACGCCAATTTGCAGATTAAAAAAAATATTTTTACATTTTTTATATACCTTTATTTAACTAGGCAAGTCAGTTAAGAACACATTCTTATTTTCAATGACGGCCAAGGAACAGTGGGTTAACTGCCTTGTTCAGGGGCAGAACGACAGATTTTCACCTTGTCAGCTCGGGGAATCCAATCATGCAACCTTACAGTTAACTAGTCCAACACAACAAGGTCATGCCACTCTCTCGTTGCACTCCACAAGGAGACTGCCTGTTACGCAAATGCAGTAAGCCAAGGTAAGTTGCTAGCTAGCATTAAACTTATCTTATAAAAAAACAATCAATCATAATCACTAGTTAACTACACATGGTTGATGATTTTACTAGATATTATCTAGCGTGTCCTGCGTTGCATATAATCTGACTGAGCATACAAGCATCTAAGTATCTAACTGAGCGGTGGTAGGCAGAAGCAGGCGTGTAAACATTCATTCAAACAGGACTTTCGTGTGTTTTGGAAGCAGCTCTTTGTTGTCCGTCAAGCATTGCGCTGTTTATGACTTCAAGCCTATCAACTCCCGAGATGAGGCTGGTGTAAACGAAGTGAAATGGCTAGGTAGTTAGCGCGCGCTAATAGCGTTTCAAAAGTCACTCACTCTGAGCCTTCTAGTAGTTGTTCCCTTTGCTCTGCATGGGTAACGCTGCTTCGATGGTGGCTGATGGTGGCTGTTGTCTTTGTGTTCCTTGCTCGAGCCCGTTAGGAGCGAGGAGAGGGACGGAAGCTATACTGTTACACTGGCAATACTAAAGTGCCTATAAGAACATCCAATAGTCAAAGGTTAATGAAATACAAATGGTATAGAGGGAAATAGTCCTATAATTCCTATGATAACTACAACCTAAAACTTCTTACCTGGGAATATTGAAGACTCATGTTAAAAGGAACCACCAGCTTTCATATGTTCTAATGTTCTGAGCAAGGAACTTAAACGTTAGCTTTCTTACATGGCACATATTGCACTTTTACTTTCTTCTCCAACACTTTGTTTTTGCATTATTTAAATCAAATTGAACATGTTTCATTATTTACTTGAGGCTAAATTGATTTTATTAATGTATTATATTAAGTTAAAATAAGTGTTAATTCAGTATTGTTGTAATTGTCAGTATTACAAATAAATAAATAAAAATAGGCAGATTAATCGGCAGCGACTTTTCTCCAATAATCGGTATCGGCGTTGAAAAATCCTAATCGGTCAACCTCTAGTATGCATGGCCAAGGATATGGTGCTACAGTGACACGCATGTACACAAACACACACAGTAGCGCAGGCTAAGTATAAGCAAGGCTGGATATTGCCTTTTATGCTAGCAGCTATACAGAGTATATTCACATCCAGTTTGCCTTGCATGCTAATAGCTAGGCTAATCATAAATCATGATAAGCCTAGAATGCTAGCTCTCTCTCTCTGTCTCACCGGCGACTCTCCCCTGACTGGGTCCTTTCCGTTTATGTTGATCTCTCCCTTGCGACTGGCCCTCTCCAGATTCACTGTGTTCCACACACCCATCTTGATCTTATCTTTACTCCTGCATGAGAGGAGCAGACACAAACGAGCCAAGAGGTCAGGGACGTCTCAAAGCAACACACACAAGTACAATCCAAAATCAAGAGACAACAATAACCCAGTTACCAAGGACTCCTGGGCCGTCATTGAAAATAAGAATTAGTTCTTAACTGACTTGCCTAGTTAAATAAAGGTACAATTAAAATAAATAGGTGTCTAGACTAGAGTTGCTATGGAGTTCTAGTTAAGAGTCGTTATGGTGTTCTGGACTAGTTGCTATGGGCTAGAAGATTAGTCTAGGGTTTCAGACTAGAGTCACTATGGGGTTTCAGACTAGAGTCACTATGGGGTTTCAGACTAGAGTCACTATGGGGTTTCAGACTAGAGTCACTATGGGGTTTCAGACTAGAGTCACTATGGGGTTTCAGACTAGAGTCACTATGGGGTTTCAGACTAGAGTCACTATGGGGTTTCAGACTAGAGTCACTATGGGGTTTCAGACTAGAGTCACTATGGGGTTTCAGACTAGAGTCACTATGGGGTTTCAGACTAGAGTCACTATGGGGTTTCAGACTAGAGTCACTATGGGGATTCAGACTAGAGTCACTATGGGGATTCAGGCTAGAGTCACTATGGGGTTTCAGGCCAGAGTCACTATGGGGTTTCAGGCTAGAGTCACTATGGGGTTTCAGTCTAGAGTCACTATGGGGTTCTAGTGTGGTGCCCACCTGATGACGGCGGGGCCCTTGCCCAGGTCGTAACGGAACTCCAGGATGCCGTCGTTGAGGGAGAGGGAGATGAAGTCCCCTTTGCTGTCGGTCTTCTGGCCATTGTAGAATATCATACCGTTGGATTCGTTGGCCATGAGCACCACCGTCATGCTGACCTTTTGGCTGCAGACAAAACACAAACATGAGTAAACAACCAGGCACAGACAAAAACACATACAAGAATAAACAAGCGCCAGACTAAACGTAAAAAACAACAGTAACCAAACAACAGACAGAAGACCAACAACAATGGTAAACAAACACCATCGCGGAATGGAGGCCAGACCTGGTATTACAACTTAGAGATTTTTTTTCAATTTTCGCCTAAATGACATACCCAAATCTAACTGCCTGTAGCTCAGGCCCTGAAGCAAGGATATGCATATTCTTGGTACCATTTGAAAGGAAACACTTTGAAGTTTGTGGAAATGCGAATTGAATGTAGGAGAATAAAACACAATATATCTGGTAGAAGAAAATACAAAGAAAGTAAACACTTTTTTCCACCACCATCTTTGAAATGCAACAGAAACGTCCCAGTTCCAGCCATCACTCTGCTTGTAATTCCAATGGTGTCCACAAGATGGCAGCAGTGTATGTGCAAAGTCTCAGATGGATTACTTGAATTAGGAGTGAATGATATGACATTTAGTGTTAAGTCACCCAGGTACAATTGGGCAAATCGTGAAGGAGACATTTGCATTCATATTACATTTTTCTGCAAGAATATAGTCACATCGGTATACTTGGAGTTTAATTTAGCTTTTCCAGTATTAGTAGCCATGTTATGTTCAACATTTGCAAAACAACCCGATTTCATAACTCTGAATAGTCTTATCATTTTTGGCCAAAATGAAAAGGCATGCTGTCGTACAAGGTCAGTAGCAACATTTTACAACAGATACAGGGTTTCCGGATACTCCTGTAAAGCCCAGCTCATTGGCCATCTAGCTAGCTTTGTTTGACCCCGATTGGTGCTTATTTGACAAAGTTAGAGTTGTTCAAGTGAAGACCGCCGGCGTCATCGGAGTGCCATGAAGGCGTCGCTTTCTGACCAAATATGGTTTTCATATAGGATATACTACACCCCTAATGATATTGTGAAGTCTAGTTACGTTCTAGGATCTCTGAGGAATACATACGAATGTGATTTGACTGGTTGAAATAAAGTTAAAGATGAGATTTTCACAGATTCCTTTCTTTGCAAATCGAACGAGTGCAAATACAAAATCGATCGTGCATGCTATATGGACCTTTTTAGGATATGAAAAATGATTTTATCTAACAAAACGACACTTCATGTTATCTCTGGGACCCTTTGGATGATAAATCAGAGCAAGATTTCAGTATGTAAGTACACATTTCACCTTCAGAGGTCAATTTATCAAACCTATCGCGGTGACAAAAGTATTTTGTTGTTAGGAGCTCTCCTCAAACAATAGAATGACATTTTTTTCACAGTAATAGCTACTGTAAATTGGACAGTGCAGTTGTATTAATAATAATTTAAGCTTTCTGCCGATATAACACACTTATATGTACCGGCATTTGTCGTTTCTCTAAAATCTGCAATCGTGACACAAGGAAAGAGCAACCTCGTCATTGAAAATAAGAATTTGTTCTTAACTGACTTGCCTAGTAAAATAAAGGTAAAATAAAATAAAATAAACAAGGCGCTGCATGATTTACAACTGTCCCGTTGATGGGATGCCTATCCCTTAAACACTTGTCTACCATGCCTGTCTGTCTATCTGGTCTTTACATAATGTAACAATGTTGTATGTGACGGTAGTTGTGTGTTCTTTTGTGTAACCTACACAAGACTGAAAATAATTCCCACCATAGAGGACAACATAAACATTTCATTAATTATATTTCTATGGAATACTATTTCTAAGCAGCAGGACAATGATCTGTTCTGTTCCATTTAATTATATTCAATTCATCACCAGACTGTCCTGCTGGAGGCACAGCTTTAAGTATCTATCTGCCATTACATCAAGTTACAGCTCCCGTGTACCTACTCCTGGAGATCAATATGCCTTTACGATACAGGACCAGAATACACTCAAATATCAGTGACGGTGTCTTTGTGGACACATATGGTGTTGTGCATGTAATGCGTGGAGTGTGTGTGTGAGTATAGGTGTGTGAGTATATGTATGTCTGTGTGTAGTGAAATTTGCATTTGACTTACTGGAGATTGTGACCGTAGGTGTGTAATCCCTTCAGCTCCAGGTAAGAGTCACCACTAAAGAACGGCATGTAGGCCCCTTTCTTGTCCGACACTGAAGATGAAACACAAATGGAATGCATTTACAACAGTCATCCTTACGATAGCACTATGCATGCTTATGACAGTAAGAAGGCTTATACAGTCTGTCAGAGGCACGTTGGCTGAAGTAAATGCTACCCACCCAGGCGGTCCATTTTGGATAACAATGGTGGCCTAGTCTTCACCCACACCGACACACACACAAACAGACAGTTTGGGGCTGCGAGGCTCTTTTCTTTGCTAATTAGTCGGGATTAGCTAACTGAGTCAGGGAGGGGAGGCAGACGGAGATGAGAAAGCTAATTAGCCATTGTGTAGGAAACAGCTAATGACGGAGAGGACAATAGGAGCACTGCTGCAGACACAACAAGGAAGTCTGCCGTCAAAGCAGCTGTCATAAAAAGGAAAGGAAAGAGCAACCTCGGAACTCAGACAGTGGATAAGGAGAAGAGTTCGGTTTCCTTAGCTGAATGCACACACACACACACACCTTGGTCACAAGCACATTTGAGGGGAGAATTGCACTTATGGTTTAACAGACTGGCTATGTTTCTGCCATAAGGCACAGGGACTCAGATAAGTGAGTGACACGATAAAGGGAGATGGACAGTTGGAATCTAAAATCTCACACGAGTTCCAGCGAAGCAACTCTATATAGTTGAATTGGGGACAGCAGCCAAGTACTAGGGAAAAACACTCTTGTACTTAGTATTAGTGAGTATAACTATGTCTACCAAGGGCTTCCTTCGAGTAGGCAGTTGGCGACACCACCTGTCTTTAACTGTTCCCAGTACAGCCCTTAAAGCATATTCGGCTGAATGATGGTTCTGTTACGTGATCCAGATCTTGTGTAGGCCAGACACTCAGGCTGAGTGACTTCTTCATTAATCAACATGGGAGGACTGATGTCATTAGTCATCTCATTGATCTAATTGAAGCCCTCAGAGTGTGAGATGCTCTTTCCCTCACAATGATTTTCAGTTCACCCCAATTGATTTTAAATCACCTGCTAACTGGGACTTACGGTAAGGCGAGAGGCGGTTCTCCTCAGGTGTTTGTCGAACCAGTCAGGTTAGGAAAGCACGTGTGTGTGAGTGTATGAACAAGACTGTGCACGTTTGTCTTTGCCTGTGTGCCTACGTACTAATCAATGGACTTTTAACTTTTGAACACCAACCTTCATTGTTATACATGTCGTCAAATATTCTCAAGCCTTTATATTCTGAAAACATCCATGAGAATTTCAATGAGAGGTGGTGGAGGAAAAAAGAGAATGAAAACCACTGCAAACACGTCGACAAAAGTGCTAATGAAAAACTTCAAACACAGCTCTGGTACATTAGGGCTCCCCAGCCGATGGACCATGCTTCTTCCCCAAGGAGCTAAGTAGAGGCGAAAGCATTTGAACACAACACCTGTGTGCGGAAAGGGGAGCAGGAGAGAGACGGAGAATGGCCACGGTAAGGATCTGTAACAAACTAAGCCAATGCGCTAACAGCCTGATAGACCAATCGCAGCGAACCCGCTGTGCGCCGGACACCCTGGAGGCGTGGCTTGTCTCTCTGCATTTAATCTCTCTCCCGAATCAAGATGGAAAAATGGAGCAGCACGACACGGAGAAGAAAAGAGCGGAAGAGGGAACATTTAAAATGTGGGAGATCTTCCACACTGAATCCTGACTGGATCATTGAGGTAGGATGATAAGCTTGGTGTTTTATTTTTTAAGTCAAATGTTTGTAGTTTAAGTAGCGATGATACGACACATAAATACTGAAGTCAAACACAGACTGATGTACATACTGTACTGACATGCTTTATAAACTCAGCAAAAAAAGAAACGCCCCTTTTTTATGACCAAAGATAATTAGTAAAAATCCAAATAACTTCACAGATCTTCATTGTGAAGGGTTTAAACACGGTTTTCCATGCTTGTTCAATGAACCATAAACATTTAATGAACATGCACCTGTGGAACAGTCGTTAAGACACTAACAGCTTACAGAAGGTAGGCAATTAAGGTCACAGTTATGAAAACTTAGGACACTAAAGAGGCCTTTCTATTGACTCTGAAAAACACCAAAAGAAAGATCCCAAGGGTCCCTGCTCATCTGCGTGTACGTTCCTTAGGCATGCTGCAAGGAGGCATGAGGACTGCAGATGTGGCCAGGGCAATAAATTGCAATGTCTGTACTGTGAGACGCCAAAGACAGAGCTACAGGCAGACAGGACGGACAGCTGATCGTCCTCGCAGTGGCAGACCACGTGTAACAGCACCTGCACAGGATCGGTACATCCGAACATCACACCTGTGGGACAGGTACAGAATGACAAGAACAACTGCCCGAGTTACACCAGGAATGCACAACACCTCCATCAGTGCTCAGACTGTCCGCAATAAGCTGAGAGAGGCTGGACTGAGGGCTTGTAGGCCTGTTGTAAGGCAGGTCCTCACCAGACATCACCGGCAACAACGTCGCCTATGGGCATAAACCCACCGTCACTGGACCAGACAGGACTGGAAAAAAGTGCTCTTCACTGACGAGTCATGGTTTTGTCTCACCAGGAGTGATGGTTGGATTCGCGTTTATTGTTGAAGGAATGAGCGTTACACCGAGGCCTGTACACTGGAGCGGGATCGATTTGGAGGTGGAGGGTCAGTCATGGTCTGGGGCGGTGTGTCACAGCATCATTGGACTGAGCTTGTTGTCATTGCAGGCAATCTCAACTCAGTGCGTTACAGGGAAGTCATCCTCCTCCCTCATGTGGTACCTTTCCTGTAGACTCATCCTGATATGACGCTCCAGCATGACAATGACACCAGCCATACATATTTGTCGCCAAACCCACTGGCTCCAGGTCATCTATAAGTCTTTGCTAGGTAAAGCCCCGCCTTATCTCAGCTCACTGGTCATCATAGCAGCACCCACCCATAGCACGCGCTCCAGAAGATATATTTCACTGGTCACCCCCAAAGCCAATTCCTACTTTGGTTGCCTTTCCTTCCAGTTCTCTGCTGCCAATGACTGGAACGAATTGCAAAAAATCACTGAAGCTGGAGACTCTTATCTCTCTTACTAACTTTAAGCATCAGCTGTCAGAGCAGCTCACAGATTATTGCACCTGTACATAGCCCATCTGTAAATAGCCCATCCCACTACCTCATCCCCATATTGCTATTTTTTTTTTCAGTTGACAGTGAGAGGACGTTTCTTTTTTGCTGAGTTTATATCTCAGATACATGCTCACTCTCTCTCAAACACAGACACAAAAGGTTCAGCATTGGGGATTTAACTTCTTTAAAAAGAGGTGCCAGTACCTTGCTCACAATGGAGTCCCTCGCGGCCCATGGGACACTCACACTTATACCCTCCTTCTGGTTGCACCTGACACTGGGACGATGGGTGGCATCTGTTAGGCTCGCATGGATTGTGGGTGTCGGCGCACGTCGGACCTATATTTCACCATCATCAAATTACAAAAAAAACACCCCAAGTTAGAACTCAAACCACAGAATCTTTATTCCATCTTCTCTTATAAAAACCACGGTTGTATTCATTAGGCACCAAAAAGGGAAATACATGACAAAAATGGAGGGACTACCTGAACTTGGGGCAGAAGACAAATTACTGCTGTTTTCTGTAACATATGGACAATTAAGTTGTATTCTAAGAAACTTTTCCATTTTCTATTGCAAACCGTTTTGCTACGGTATGCCCTAATTAATACAACCTAGGCCTTTCAGACCATTTTCCCTTCATTCCATAATTTCCTCAGTAATAGAGGTCCTTTTCTAATAGGATTTAGAAAGATTAAGGAAAGACCCAGGCACCCTGTCTTGCTGTTTTGCAGTCATGCATATGGAGACGGTTCTTGGCTGTGGGAGAGGTGTCTGAAATGGCTCCCGGATGGCTAAATTGGCTTTGCCCTACGCTAGCCAGGACGGATCCCAATTCAGCTGGCATTATTTAAGTAGCCAGAGCTGCCTGAGGCGAGGAGAATGCTGTAATTAACCCCTTCCGCTGAGTTCTATTACACCCTTTCTCATCAATTTCTCCTGTTACTCACTCTCTCTCGCACACACATACACACTCTTTCTATCGTCTCTCTCCCTCCCTCTTACTCCATCTCCCTCTCTCTCTTGTCTCTGACCAACTCTCTCGTTATCTCTCTCAGAACTATCTTCTTGACCCTAACCAGTCAGGCTTCAAGGCAGCTCATTCAACTGAGACCGCTCTCCTCTGTGTCACAGACGCTATTCCGCTCTGCTAAAGCGGACTCGCTCTCTTCTCTTTTCATCCTCCCAGATATAACTGCTGCCTTCAACAGATCCTCCTCATCACCTTCTCAGGGTTGGGTTTCTCAGGATCTGCAAACACTTGGATTGCATCCTACCTGACAGGTCGCCTGTGACTGCACTACGTGCTCTCACTACTGGTGTCCCCCAGGGCTCGGTTCTAGGACCTCCTCTTTTCTCTTTACATCAAGTCACTTGGCTCTGTCATATCTTCACATTGTGTCTTCTATCATTGCTATGCGGATGACACTCAACTACTCTTCTCCTTCCACTCTTCTGACGCACAGGTAGCGACACGCATCTCTGCATGCCTGGCAGACATCTCAGCTTGGATGTCGGCCCACCACCTCAAGCTCAAGCTCGACAAAACGGAGCTACTCATCCTCCCGGGGAAGACCTGCCCGCTCCAAGACCTCTCCATCATGGTTGACAACTCCATGGTGTCCCCCTCGCCGAGTGCAAAGAACCTTGTCGTGACCCTGGACAACACTCTGTTGTTCTCTGCAAACATCAAAGCAGTGACTTGCTCCTGCAGTCACTGCTTTGAAGAGTACAACCTTTCCTCACACAGGTAGTGGTGCAGGTCCTAATCCAGGCACTTGTCATCTCCTGTCTAGACTAATGCAACTCTCTGTTGGCTGGGCTCCCCGCTTGTCCCATCAAACCCCTGCAATTTATCCATAAATCCGCAGCCCGCCTTGTGTTCAATCTTCCTAAGTTCTCCCATGTCACCCCACTCCTCTGCACACTCCACTGGCTTCCAGTCGAAGCTCGCATCATCTTCAAGACCCTGGTGCTTGTCTATGGAGCAGCAAGGGGAACTGCCCCTTCGTGCATTAGGCTATGCTCAAACCCTACATCCCAACCCGAGCACTGCATTCTGCCACCTCTGGTCTCTTGGCCCTCCCACCCCTATGGGAGGGCAGCTCCCACTCGGTCCAGTCAAAGCTCTTCTCAGTCCTGGACCCCAATGGTGGAACCAGCTTCCCTCTAAAGTCAGGACAGCCGAGTACATGCCCATCTTACGAAAACATCTGAAACCCTACATCTTTGAAGAGTATCTTAAATAACACTCACTCTGCCCCTGACACTGCACTTGGACCACTGTAAGAGAGGAGAGAGGGGTAAAGGCCAGGCGATGGGGAGCATTTGGTTATAGTCTTCAATGGGTTCCTTTACTGCACTACACCTAATCCCAAGTCTTAAACAAGACAGAGGCAACGTGCTGTGAGCTTTTGAAATGGCTAAATTCTGACTGCGGTTTATTCCTCAGACATTGGTTCAAATAGTATTGGCTCGCTTTCAAATACCTTTGAGCAGTTGATTGAGCCTAAGGAGGAGTGCAGTGTGGGGTAATCACGGGTCCAAAAAGTTGGAGCCGTTCCGAAATGGATCTGGGGCTTTCCCACCCAGACCCGATATGCATAAATAAACAATGTAATGTAGAGACCCGTTTCGAACAGACCCGAAGAGAACTAGAACCATTCCGTACAGACCTGGTCGGGCCCAGATCCGATCCGAGTGGGGGAAGCAGCAAAAAAGTATTTTATAAGTTACTTTATTAACCGGAGCTGATAAAGCGCAAGAGGAAGGGAGATGCCTCTCTAGTAGGCGGGGGAGGGGCCATACTGTGAGCGAGTGACGATGTGAGGGAGGGAGGTGCCGCTCTAGTAGGCGGGGAGGGGCCATACTGTGAGCGAGTGACGATGTGAGGGAGGGAGGTGCCGCTCTAGTAGGCGGGGGAGGGGCCATACTGTGAGCGAGTGACAATGTGAGGAGGGAGATGCCGCTCTAGTAGGCAGGGAGGGGCCATACTGTGAGCCAGTGGCAATGTGAGGAGGGAGGGAGGTGCCGCTCTAGTAGGCGGGGGAGGGGCCATACTGTGAGCGAGTGACAATGTGAGGAGGGAGGGAGATGCCGCTTTAGTAGGCGGGGGAGGGGCCATACTGTGAGCGAGTGACAATGTGAGGAGGGAGGGAGGTGCCGCTCTAGTAGGCGGGGAGGGGCCATACTGTGACCGAGTGACAATGTGAGGAGGGAGGGAGGTGCCGCTCTAGTAGGCGGGGGAGGGGCCATACTGTGAGCCAGTGACAATGTGAGGAGGGAGGTGCCGCTCTAGTAGGCGGGGGAGGGGCCATACTGTGAGCGAGTGACAATGTGAGGAGGGAGGGAGGTACCGCTCTAGTAGGTCGGGGGAGGAGCCATACTGTGAGCGAGTGACAATGTGAGGAGGGATGGAGGTGCCGCTCTAGTAGGCGGGGGACGGGCCATACCGTGAGCCAGTGACAATGTGAGGAGGGAGGGAGGGAGGTGCCGCTCTAGTAGGCGGGGGAGGGGCAATACCTTGAGCGAGTGACAATGTGAGGAGGGAGGGAGAAGTGAGAGACGGTAAACAACCAAGCCGACTCGCGCCATAGTAGACTAATAGCTGCCTTAGCTAGGCTATTTATCATCAAATATGAGTACATGGTACCCGTCTTGTCTGCATCAAACCGGGAGAAGCTAATTAAGATAGCTAATGTTAGCTAGCTAGGCTAACTGAGGTTGCAGAGCATGCGCTTTCTCATCCTAGAGTTACAAATAACAACAACTCCAATTCAGAATATTAAGATGCAGCCTTTCTGTTGGCTCTTGGTCGTTGAAGCCTAACCCTCTACTTTAACTTCTAATTCCATCTTCCATTGGTTAGATAGCTACTAAGTTTTGCCACACAGGGAGAGAGGCTATGACCGTAGCCTATTGCAGCAATGGCTGGCCAACCACAAGCTACACACGCCACGGTCCACACAAAGTGAAAAGCAAGAGCAGCAACATAATCTCTCTCTCTCTCTCTCTCTCTGAGGTCTGAGTCATGTTCATTAGGGCATGCAACAAAAAAAACATTTTGAAACGTGTTGCAATGGCATTTCTCAATGGACAAGTCCAGGTAGTCCCTTGATGTTGCGATCCACTTTCAGACGTTTGGTGCCTAATGACCAGGACTGTTGTTTGAAAGAAAAAGTGTTTGGCTGACCGGAGTAGCTGTTGATGCACTTGCAGTGGAACATCTCAGCCTCCTTGACCTGGCAGGAGGCGCTGTTCTTACAGGGGTTCGGCTGGCACGGGTTGTTGCCGCACTCGCCTACGCCGGTGCCGTAGAGCACGTTGCCACCCTTCTCCTGCAGGTTGTACACCAGGTTGTTGACGTCCAGCGTGCGAACACAGCCAACAAGACCTGTACCGGTGGAGGTCCTCTCCTTCACACTAAGAGAGAAGGGGATGGAGAGAGCGGGAGTGGGAGAGAGAGAGAGAGAGAGAGAGAGGGAGTGAGAGAGACAGAGAGAGCAAGAGAGAGAAAGAGTGTGAATGACAATATACCATCGGCCATTCAATAGTTATTTAAATCAACTTAGTGAAAAATAGGAAAAATAAACACAGGTGCTAGACAGAAAAAACAAACAATGCTCTGCTAATGCTCACTGTGTACGCGTCTCAATAAACCAATATGGTACCGGAGAGTTCCGTACTGTACTGGTTTTATATAACTCAACAACTCCTTTCTCCATCAATCTCCCTTTCTCTAAAAATATACTAATACATTACTAATTATATATTGCTAACATACAACCATACTAATGCCATCTTCATGTTAGGCCTTACTCTGTCATCATGTCTTCGGGCACCCCTCCGATGAAGAGGTGTGTGTCCAGGTTGAGGCCGTCGGTTCCGGGGGGGCTGGCGCCTTCGATGTGGAGCTCGTCATCCACGCTCAGCACGGCGTTGCGCCGGTTCCTCGTCACCACCAGCTGGTACCAGCGACCCTGCTTCACCTGGACTTTACTGACTAGTGTGCCTGTGCCCGAGCCGGTGTTGAACCTAGGGATGGGTAGCAAACCATCATCTTTATATAATATGTTCAATAGAGAATCTGCATTGAAAGATGATTTTTAATCCAGGAATAGGTTAAAATCTGGATACAGGAAACTGGCCCATACTGCATATGTTTTTCAGTATATACATTTTTTTAAAGGAAGCAGATTAGAGGTTCATAGGTGCACCAGCTACACCTGATTAACTGCCCTACATGTACCGAAGGAAAACTTGGTTGAGAATTGATGGTATTATATTTCTCATGTAGTAACCAAAAAAGTGTTAAACAAAACAAAATATATTTGAGATTTGAGATACTTGAAAGTAGCTACCCTTTGCCTTGATGACAGCTTTGCACACTCTTGGTATTCTCTCAACCAGCTTCATGAGGTAGTCACCTGGAATGCATTTCAATGAACAGGTGTGGCTTTGTTAAAAGTTAAGTTGTGGAATTTCTTTCCTTCTTAATGTGTTTGAGCCAATCAGTTGTGTTGTGACAAAGTAGGGGTTGTATACAGAAGATGGCCCTATTTGGTAAAAGACCAAGTCCATATTATGGCAAGAACAGCTCAAATAAGCAACAGGAAATGACAGTCCATCATTACTTTAAGACATGAAGGTCAGTCAATTACGGAACATTTTAAGAACTTTGAAAGTTTCTTCAAGTGCAATCGCAAAAAACATCAAGCGCTATGATGAAACTGGCTCTCATGAGGACCGCCACAGGAAAGAAAGTCCCAGAGTTACCTTTGCTGCAGAGGACAAGTTGATTAAACTCAGATTGCAGCCCAAATAAATGCTTCACAGAGTTCAAGTAACAGACACAGCTCAACATCAACTGTTCAGAGGAGACTGTGTGAATCAGGCCATGGTCAAATGGCTGCAAAGTAACCACTTATAAAGGACACCAATAAGAAGAAGAGACTTGCTTGGACCAAGAAACACGAGCAATGGACATTAGACCGGTGGGAATCTGTCCTTTGGTCTGATGAGTCCAATTTTGAGATTTTGGGTTCCAACCGCCATGAGACGCAGATTAAGTGAATGGATGATCTCGCGAAGCATGGAGGAGGTGTGATGGTGTTGGGGTGCTTTGCTGGTGACACTGTCAGTGATTTATTTAGAATTCAAGGCACACTTAACCAGCATGGCTACCACAGACTTCTGCAGTGATATGCCATCCCATCTGGTTTGCACTTAGTGGGAATATCATTTGTTATTCAACAGGACAATGACCCAACACACCTCCAGGCTGTGTAAGGGCTTTTTGACCAAGAAGGAGAGTGATGATTGCTGCATCAGATGACCTGGCCTCCACAGTCACCCGACCTCAACCCAATTGAGATGGTTTGGGATGAGTTGGACCACAGAGTGAAGGAAAAGCAGCCAAAAAGGGCTTGCATATGTTTTAATTTAATTTTAACTTTATTTTACTAGGCAAGTCAGTGAAGAACAAATTCTTATTTTCAATGACAGCCTAGGAACAGTGGGTTAACTGCCTGTTCAGGGGTAGAATGACAGATTTGTACCTTGTCAGCTCAGAGATTTGAACTTGCAACCTTTCGGTTACTAGTCCAATGCTCTAACCACTAGGCTACCCTGCCGCCCCAGGGGAACTCCTTCAAGACTGTTGGAAAAAGCATTCCAGGTTAAGCTGGTTGAGAGAATGCCATGATTGTGCAAAGCTGTCATCAAGGCAAAGGGTGGCTACTTTGAAGAATCTAAAATCTAAAATAGATTTAGATTTGTTTAACACTTTTTTTTGTTTACTACATGATTCCATATGTGTTATTTCATAGTTTTTATGTCTTCACTATTATTATACGATGTATAAAATAGTAGAAAATTAAGGAAATCCCTTGAATGAGTAGGTGGGTCGAAACTGGACTGGTACATCCCTTCAAATTAGTGGATTCGGCTATTTCAGTCACACCCGTTGCTGACATCTGTATAAAATAGAGCACACAGCCATGCAATCTCCATAAACAAACATTGGCAGAAGAATGGCCTGAAGAGCTCAGTGACTTTCAATGTGGCAGTCAGTTCATCAAATTTCTGCCCTGCTGGAGCTGCCCCGGTCAACTGTAAGCGCTGTCATTGTGGAGTGGAAACGTCTAGGAGCAACAACGGCTCAGCCGCTAAGTGGTAAGCCACAAAAGCTTACAGAACAGGACCCCTGAGTGCTGAAGCACGTAACGCGTAAAAATCGTCTGTCCTCGGTTGCAACACTCATTACCGAGTTCCAAACTGCCTCTGGAAGCAACGTCAGCACAAGGACTGTTCGTCGGGAGCTTCATGATATGGGTTTCCATGGCCGAGCACCCCCACACAAGCCTGAGATCACCATGTGCAATGCCAAGAGCCCTGACCTCAAACCTATTGAACACCTTTGGGAAGAATTGGAATGCCAACTGCGAGCCAGACCAAATTACCAAACATCAGTGCCTGACCTCACTAATGCTCTTGTCCCAGCAGCAATGTTCCAACATCTAGTGGAAAGCCTTCCCAGAAGAGTGGAGGCTGTTAGAGCAGCAAAGGGGGACCAACTCCATATTAATGCCCATGATTTTGGAATGAGATGTTCGACAAGCAAGTCTCCACATACTTTTGGTCATGTAGTGTATATGTCATTTTTTTACTCAAACCACCCGCAGACCGGATTGGACACCTCCATGGGCCGGATCCGGGCCGTATGTTTTTACACCCTGATCTACAGCTTGCTATCAATGCCATTTGACACAATTGAACCTCTTCCTGTTTTGTCCCTTCCTGTTCTATCACCTCCACCCGTCCACTCACTTGAGCTCCACCTTGCCATTGACCAGGGTGAGAGACAGGAAGTCCTTCTTGCCATCCTGGCCGTTGAAGAGCAGGATGCCCGTCATCTCGGCCACCCTGAACTCCATTGCGATGCGGACTGTGTGATAGGCCCTCATGGTGTCGAAGGCCAGATAGGACTTACCCCCGAATGACGGGATGAAGTATGTGATCACTGGGAAGAAGAGAGGGGTATTTATTTTTGGTAATACAAATTATCCCACCGATGACATGCTTTAAAAAAATCTTTGAGCTAATAAAATTCATAAAATAAAAAGGAAGGTTTTACATCTTCTTAGTCTACTTAATCTTAGTCTGAGGTGGTTTTAACCTTCCAGACTTGAAATTGTATCAACTCGCTACCCAAGTCTTTTACTTGCGACATATAGTTAAATGCATCAAAGAGAAACAATGGGTATATATTGAAGATGCTCATGCTCACCGCCAGAATATTTTTACATGTCTATTTTCAAAGGATAAAGCTAAGAACATTAACTTCATAGTAAAGAACACTAACAATATGGAAGAAAATGAAATGTATTCTACAATAACCAATATCCCTCTCTAAAAACACAACCTTAAGGTACAATCCTTGGAAAGCTTTTCAGAATTCACAGATAAATTGGTCCACATGGAACACTAAAGGCATGGAAACCGTAAATGACTTGGTAACAGGAAATACATGTATTACCGTAACAGAATTAAAAGGTACCAATAAAGATAGTTTCAAATACATGCAACTTAAAAGTTATATATCACAAACTTTTGAGTTAAAATCTTTTGTACATCAGAGCAACCTTGAGGGAATCTTATTTGAGTCAGAAAAGGATGTTCATATGATAGATAAGATATACATAATCATAACGACGTCGTAATCCATGCTTTCTGGGAATGCTATAAAGTCCGGAGTTTGTGGGCGAAACTACAAAGTGAAGTATTGCAAAGTCCGAAGTATTGCAATGTAAACTTACTTCTAATCCGCTGTCTGTATATTTCAAGATATAGCATATGGGGGTGTAGTGAGATACCCAATGGGTTGGACGATTCTCTTCTCATCACTCATCTTGAAAAAAAAGTATACTAAAAACGACTAAAAACTTGGAGGTCAATCCGCCATCATTGACACAATGGAAAAATCTAATGATTTATTATTGAAGTAGCATCGGCGACAAGAAAAATGTATTGGTATAATTTAAGGCGAAGTGGTCAACAATAATGCAGGCACTGGGGACAGGGGTGTGAGCATGCAGGTCTGGGCAGAGGAGATGTAGTCATTGTTTGTGTGTGTCTGTAAATTGTTGTTCGTACAGTTGGAGACAAGAGCCTAGTTAAGGTAATATAGCCTAGCCTAGGTAGGTAGGTCATACAGTAAGCTCAACATACAGATGTGTGGAAAGAGAGAACCTGTTACTTACAGAATATGTGCTGGTGTGTATCGTCAGGTAGAACGCTCAAGACAGCTTGATGATGCGTTTTCGATTTTATACTTGGAGTTTTGACATGAACGCACACACACACAAAACTAAGATTCCTTATGGAACCATTGTTATGTGAGATATGGATCACTCCAATATATTGGTACCACACCGCGGCGGAGGGATACATCAGAGGTGAGGATTTACAGATATACTCCTGTTTCACAGCTGGGGTCCGCCCCTATATAAAGATCCCATGATCACAACACACGTTCTCTAGCACTGTAGAGAATTGGAGTGATCCATATAATTTACATACGTAACCTTCATTATGTTTCACTATATTGAATCACTCCAGAGTGACTTGGCCAGGCAGCGCGGGACCGAGACGCAGGGGCCGTCGATGTGGAAGGGAGGTCCTGGCACAGTCCCAGGAAGGGGAGGCAACGCCCAGGACTGCTGAACCAACCGCAGAGGGAGGTGCCACATTTACCCAATAGTGCCTAGCAAAAATGTAAGAGGAAGCCCAGCTGACCGCAGCACAGATATCAGCGAGGGGCACTCTTCTCAGTAGTGCCCAGGACGCAGCCGCACCTCGTGTTGAATGTGCCACCACAGATCCCAGCACTGGACTTCCAGCCAAGAGGTATGCTGTCGTAATCATGTCCACAGATATCAGCGAGGGGCACTCTTCTCAGTAGTGCCCAGGACGCAGCCGCACCTCGTGTTGAATGTGCCACCACAGATCCCAGCACTGGACTTCCAGCCAGGAGGTATGCTGTCGATCCAGTGATAGAACCTCTGCTTTGATAGCCCAGCCCCCAGGGCTCTCTCATCATAGCAGACAAAGAGCTGGTCTGTTGTTCCCCCTGACCGTGTCCGCTCCACATAGGCAGCCAGTGGCAGAGGGTACAGGGCACAGCATGCCGGAGGGAGGCGCAGACTTCCCTGCCACTGCCGGGGGGTCGTAAGCAAAACCTTGGGGAGGAATGAGGGGTTGGGACGGAGAGATTATACTCCTCCCCCGGGGTCCATCCGGTAGCACACAGAACTTACTGAAAGAACATGGAGCTCACCCACCCTCTAAATGGAAGTAATCGCTAACAAGAAAGCCACCTTCATAGAGAGGTGTTTCAGGGAGGCAGACTACAACGGTTCGAAAGGCGGCTTTGCCAAAGCTGCCAAGACCACATCCAGATCCCAGCTCGTCATTGAGCGGGTCCTAGCTGGACGCAGGCAACGAAACCCCTTCATAAACCCGGAGAACAAAGGATAGCGCCCCACCGGCCTGTCCATCCACCCCACAAGGCAGGAAGATATAGTGGCCAAATACCCTCTCAGTGTAGAGGCTGCCAAGCCCTCATCCAAGCGAGACTGTACCTCAAACCATTTCGGATGTCTGCCGAGAAAATTAAAGAGAATGTGTGTCTATATATAGGTGCAGACCCCAGCCGTGACACAGGTGTACACGGGAGTAAATCTGTAAATCCTCACCTCGGATGTATCCCTCCACCGCATACACACTTGTTTGTCTCACTCTGCCATTACATTATCATCTTTGTTCTCCAAACTCAACAAACTCCTGAGTCATCTGTTTCTCTGTCCGCCTTTCTTTGTCTTGGGAGACTGTAGGCTGATGAAATCATCTTGTCTAATGATTTGATTGATTGAGGGAGGCTATGGGGCTGTCACTCACACACACTCTGACTCGAACACACATTTCCACCAGTTAATCCCGATCAAAGCAATTAGTGTAAATTATTTTAAGATGCAGCTGCGTGAGGTAATTTCTTATCGGAGAAACTAAGGGGAAAAAAGCTCTTGAGATTGCTCTGACAGCACTCAACAGTTGATTTTGACGCTCGGCACAGCAGACACTGATTTGATATCAGTTTACTTTAGTGTTGACTAGTAGAGTCTGATAGACTCGTTGGTTATTTACCTAGTAGTGTAGCAACGTTGATAGAGGTTGGATATCTATTGAGTCAAATAGACTGGAAGGTAAGCTGTATGAGTATGTGCATTATCTTTGATGCAAGCTAGGGTTCAGTTCAGCACTGTCATTTCAGGACATCAATACTTAAATAGAAACCTACTGTTCTCTTCCAGGATTGTGATCAATTCCATCTCCCTTTCAAAGTTCAGAGATGGAACCTAAGGTTTGTGTTTGTTTGTGTGTGTTGGTCAAGGAGGAGGGCGAGGGGGCACCACTCACATTTCTCGCAGACAGCACCCCCTCTCCCGGCAGGGCAGATGCAGGTGAAATCGGCGCCGTCGTCCTCGCATGTGCCGCCGTGGCGGCAGGGGTGGGAGTCACAGGGCTGCTGGGCATTGGTGTAGTGGGGCACAGGGCTGGTCCTGTGGAGGGGGGTGATAGTAGTGGTGGGAGTGGGGGCCATGGTAGGGGCGGCGGTGGTCCGGCGGCTGGTATAGGGACGGCGTGTGGTGCCCAGGGGACGGCGTGTGATGAAAGGGGAGTTGGGGGGCGGCAGCGTGGTGCTGGTGGCAGTGCTGGCAGTGGGGGTGGTGGCGGTAGCTGTGGTACTGGTGGTGAAGTAGGGGAGGGAGAACAGGCCTGGTAGACAGATGAAGAGAGGGAGATTCAGAGAAAGAGAGCAAATGTCAAGGAGCATGTCAGTCTTGGACTTTGATACAAGAACCAAAAAATGTCTACTCATGCTCGCATCGTCCTTCCTAAGAACATTGCATGTCCTCTCATGCTTCATGTTTGTAATTACATGTAAACAACGCAAGCCAATCCCCTGGGTGTGTCCTACCATAGTTGTTGAAGCGAATATTCTCCTCCTCTGGCTTCTTCACCACAATGGCTGTCTCCTTGGCTGCCTTCAGCTGCTTGAGCAGGGCTCCTTCAATGTCCTGCACCGTGAACCTGGTCTCTGTGGGACAACATGGAGGACAAAGACGTTCACAACAACCCAGAGGACACCACTCCACTAGGACAGCTGTACTTTACATATTTTATATATCACAGAGCTAGCACACCTGATTCAACTTGTCGACTAATTATAAAGCCATTGACTAGTTACAGTAAATTAGTTCCAAGGCTACCACAGAACTGTGAAACATTTGGTCCCAGAGGAGAGGTTTGAGAGACACTTAACTAGAAGACAGAGAAGCAATGTCCTGAAACGGCAGGACATTAGGAAATTCATTCCCCTCCCTCCATCCCATTGCAGTAAATATTAACGAGAGCGATCGAGGCCGCTTGCGACAAGACAACGACACACCACGACACACGACCGTCCAACAAAGTTTCACTAAGGTTCAGATGAACCTTTCTCATAACATTTATTTCAGATGGCCATATGAAATGGCCGACGCAGAGTTCCTTTATGGCAGCGTCTATTGCGTGGATGTAAAAGACACTGAGCGGAGCCAGTAAAAAGAGAAGAGGCGTGGAGAAGGGCAAGGTTTTTGGAGGTTTAATCCAATAGGGGAGAGGCACTAAAGCCTTGTTCACATTGGAAGTTCAAATCCAATTTTTTGGAATATCCGATTCTAATCTGTTATTTTTCCTTCAGGATGAACGGCTAAAAAGCACATGGAATCTGATATTTCAAGGCACATTTCAAACCACCTTCGTAGATAGTTTGAAGTCGGATGCAAATCTGATTCCTGTCCATGCGACTTGTATCTGAATGATAAAATCTGATTTACTTGCCCTCAAGTGTTTTTTATACTTATTTGGCATATTTTGTTGCTTGCTAGCTACTCTGTTGACAGTTAGGTAAGAACATGTGGTTGCTAACTCGTTACCTAGTTACACTAGCTAGCTACACTACATGGCCAAAAGTATGTGGACGTGCTCGTCAAACATCTCATTCCAAAATCAAGGGCATTAATATGGAGGTGGTCCCCCCCTTTGCTGCTATAACAACCTCCACTCTTCTGGGAAGGCTTTCCACTAGAACATTGCTGCAGGGACTTGCTTCCATTCGGCCACAAGAGCATTAGTGTGGTCGGGCACTGATGTTGGGCGATTAGGCCTGGCTCGCACTCTGTGTTCCAATTCATCTCAAAGGTGTTCGATGGGGATGAGGTAAGGGCTCTGTGCAGGAGAGTCAAGTTCTTCCACACCGATCTCGACAAACCATTTCTGTATGGACCTCGCTTTGTGCACGGGGGCATTGTCATGCTGAAACAGGAAAGGACCTTCCCCAAACTGTTGCCACAAAGTTGGAAGCACAGAATCGTCTAGAATGTCATTGTATGCTGTAGTGCTAAGATTTCAGTTCACTGGAACTAAGGGGTCTAGCCCAAACCATGAAAAACAGCCCCAGACCACTATTCCTCCTTCACCAAACTTTACAGTTGGCACTATGCATTGGGGCAGGTAGTGTGCTCCTGGCATCCGCCAAACCCAGATTCGTCCGTCGGACTGCCAGATGGTGTAGATTGATTCATCACTCCAGAGAACGAGTTTCCACAGCTCCAGAGTCCAATGGCGGCAAACTTTACACAACTCCAGGCGACGCTTGGCATTGAGCATGGTGATCTTAGGCTGCTTGGCCAAGGAAACCCATTTCAAGAAATTCCCGACAAACAGTTATTGTGCTGACGTTGCTAGCAGAGGCAGTTTGGAACTCCGTAGTGAGTGTTGCAACTGAGGACATCGGATTTTTACGTGCTACATGCTTCAGCACTTGGTCCGGTTCTGTGAGCTTGTGTGATCTACCACTTCGCGGCTGAGCAGTTCTTGCTCCTAGACATTTCCATTTCACAATAACAACACTTACAGTTGACCGGGGCACCTCTGGTTGGAAAGGTGGCATCCTATGACGGTGCCATGTTGAAAGTCACTGAGCTCTTCAGTACGGCCATTCTACTGCTAATGTTTGTCTACGGAGATTGCATGGCTGTGTGCTCGATTTTATACACCGGTTGCAACGGGTGTGGCTGAAATAGCAGAATCCACACATTTTGGCCGTGTAGGGTAGTTGACTACCGTGCCTAGCCAACAAGCAAAGGTGACAACAATTGGTTGTTAAATAACTTCTGAGTGATAGGAAGCACAAGCACAACCACTAATCAACCTACACTACTGTGCACACACCCGTAGTTACTATGACAACTAGCGTAGCCATGTCAGCAAATGACTGTTGTCTGAACACACACACATCCGAATTGACCACTTGTAACTTGTTGTTTGGACAATCAGTATTCCAAAACAGAACTGATTTGAGCATTAAGACCTGCAGTGTGAACAATGCTTAACAGCACTCTGGGGCTGAAATGAACCCAGTTCTGAAAGACAACGCCACCAAGCTCACTGAGAGGATTTGTTTTGTTAGTTTTTCCCTGTTGGCTCTTACAAATAACAAATACAGCCCACGTCTGAAAAAGAGAATAACAATGAAAATAGCATAGCCACGGTCTAGTGTGTTTTGTAAAATGGAATGACTTCCTGAACAATAATGCCAGTGCAGTGATACACTGCCGTAGCCTTTTGCTTGGCATTTAGAAACGTGTTTATATGTTTAATGAATGTGCTACACTAGCCATAACTGTCACAGTAATACTCTGGACCTAGTTTTGTCCCATGGAATAAATGTTGTGGATCTTTATGTTTTTCCTCAAAATCCTGGACTATCGGACCACCATTTTATTACGTTTGCAATTGCAACAAATAATCTGCTCAGACCCCAACCAAGGAGCATCAAAAGTCGTGCTATAAATTCCTTGATGCCCTTTCAGACTCCCTCTGCCTACCCAACGATGCCAAAGGACAAAAATCAGTTAACCACCTAACTGAGGAACTCAATTTAACCTTGCGCAATACCCTAGATGCAGTTGCACCCCTAAAAACATTTATCTTAAGAAACTAGCTCCCTGGTATACAGAAAATACCCGAGCTCTGAAGCAAGCTTCCAAAAAATTGGAACGGAAATGGCGCCACACCTTCCTACTAGATTGGAAAGACAGTACCGAAGAGCCCTCACTGCTGCTCGATCATCCTATTTTTCCAACTTAATTGAGGAAAATAAGAACAACCCAAAATTTATTTTTGATACTGTCACAAAGCTATCTAAAAGTAGCATTCCCCAAGTGAAGATGGCTTTCACTTCATTAGTAATAAATTCATGAACTTCTTTGAGGAAAAGATCATGATTATTAGAAAGCAAATTACGGACTCCTCTTTAAATCTGCGTATTCCTTCAAAGCTTTGTTGTCCTGAGTCTGCACAACTCTGCCAGGACCGAGGATCAAGAGAGACACTCAAGTGTTTTAGTACTATATCGCTTGACACAATGATGAAAATAATCATGGCCTCTAAACCTCCAAGCTGCATACTGGACCCTATTCCAACTAAACTACTGAAAGAGCTGCTTCCTGTGCTTGGCCCTCCTATGTTGAACATAAGAAACGGATGTGTACCAAACTCACTAAAGGTGGCAGTAATAAAACCTCTCTTGAAAAAGCCAAACCTTGACCCAGAAAATATAAAAAATGAATCGGCCTATATCGAATCTTCCATTCCTCTCAAAATTCTAGAAAAGGCTGTTGGGCAGCAACTTACTTCCTGAAGACAAACAATGTATACGAAATGCTTCAGTCTGGTTTTAGACCCCATCATAGCACTGAGACTGCACTCGTGAAGGTGGTAAATGACCT